>NC_085989.1:2827500-2910000 GCF_030014385.1 Trichomycterus rosablanca | reverse complement strand
CTATATCAGGACTATCGAGTGCTTTTCTATATTTAAATTCCTGTAAGTGAAAGAAATATTTTAGTCCCCTGATAGCCACAGAAGTTGCACTAAACGACCCGTTTCTAACCGTGCAGGCAGTCGTTAAATCAATCGTCGGCGCGGCTCATTATAGGAAGAGGCAGTGTTTATCCAACAGTGTTGAAAGGTCAGGGAGTGAGAGGGAGGTTGGTGAGGTGAACAGATTCACGCCGTGCGAGCAGCAGGCGGAGGAAACCTGGATCACGCCGACTCATGGGATTTGGAGTCTTGCCCTCTTCTAATGGACTGCAAAATGAGCTGCGCTCCCCTGTGCCGCTAGGTCGGACCCGGCCAGCCAGATGGAGACGGACTGAGAGATGACAATCAGAAGCGTCTCTTATTAAAAGCCCCCGATCAGATGGTTTAAGTGCAGGGATCCTGCTAAAGTTACAGTCGAGCATCGACGCACTGAAAGCTGCGTGAGTTCAGATTCTTCCTGCAGATAATCACATGTAGTCCACATGGTCTTCTGACTTCAGCAAAACGTTTTACACCATCAATAAAGCAAAGTGTCGTAGCAGCGTCTTACTAATACAATGTTTTAACTGCAATTATTTTAAAAATTTTCATTGAATGATTAAATGCTGATAAAGCCACTTTATTAGGAACTATTACTATATCTTTAAAAGATCCATAATTATTGTGGCATGAAGCAAACAAATGTGCTAAAAACGCCACTTCAGTTTTGGTCCAATTAAACATAAATACATCACCTAATTGCCGTAGCCTTCCTGTCATATTCTCTTAAACCTCTTTCATCAACAAGGCCTTTCTGCCAACAAAAGCTTTTTGCAGAAGAAGGAAGGGAAGGAAGGAAGGAAGGAAGGAAGGAAGGAAGGAAGGAAGGAAGGAAGGAAGGAAGGAAGGAAGGAAGGAAGGAAGGGACAGATGGAAAGAAGGAAGGAAGGACGAACAGAAGGAAGGAAAAGACAGAAGGAAGGAAGGACGGACGGAAGAAAGGGATGGAAGGAAGGACAGATCAACAGAAGGAAGGAAGGAATAACTGACGGGACAAAAAAAATGGGCACAGTAACACCCTGGACAGGACCCCAGTCCATCGCAGGGCAGACACACACACACACACACACACACACACACATTCACCTATAGGGCAATTTAGTGTCTCCAATTAACGTGACTGCATGTTTTTGGACTGTGGGAGGAAACCGGAGCTCCCGGAGGAAACCCACGCAGACATGGGGAGAACATGCAAACTCCACACAGAAAGGAGCCGGACCACACCGCCTGGGGATCGAACCCAGGGCCTTCTTGCTGTGAGGCGACAGTGCTACCCACCAAGCCACTGTGCCAGAGAGCAAACTCAAAATAAAGACAAAAGATGAAGCCAAAAGTTACATACATACATTTCATGTCAGCCTGCAATAAACTCCAATTAAAGCATCCAATAAACTCCAATTAAAGCATCCAATAAAAAAACGCACAATGCTTTACATTTACATTTGTGACATTTCATCCAAAGCAACTTACACTTATGACTGAATACAGTTCAAGCAATTGAAGGTTAAGGACCTTCAGGGGCCCAACAGTGACAGCTTGGCGATGGTGTGGCTTGAACCGGCAACCTTACGATTACTAGTCAACTAAACTACCATTGTCCTTTACCAGGAATCAATACATAACAAGGTAAAATGTTTACTTTTTAAGATTCATGCTGCTTAAATATAAAGCGTATAAACATCCACACGACTTATTACAAGTCATTTTTAAATTTCAGTCTCGATTAAACTCCTCGCGTTCTTATAATCACCATGAGTTCAGCTGTGTGTATTGTTCGATACATGGCTGTGTTAAACTCGTACGTGACCAGCGAGGCATGAAATTTAAATAAAGGGGAAACGTTCGGTACTGGGGCACTGTGGAGGACTTCTCGTACTTAGTAGTCTTTGCACAGAAACATTATAAAGGCCTTACACTCACACAGATGATCTCCTGAATACACAAACACCCTGAACCACGGAGCTCGCCGCTGGTGCTTCTCTTCCTGTTTAAAACAGCACGGACGAGCTCGAGCTCTACGGTTTACACTTCTTACTAATATGTGGTGGAGAGAGAAAGAGGCAGAAAGGCTTTTAAGTTTAAGCTTGTGTTAAAAGTGTGTATACAGGAAATCAAGCAAAATATATCGTGGCTTTGGAGGACCGAGGTTTGTGTGTCAGGTTACAGATTTATCCTGATTTTATTAGTAGAGAAAATATAAAATATGGAACCAGTGTGTGTGTGAGAAACCACAAGGTTTAAAAATATGTTTGGTTTGTGTGTTAGGGCAGTGATAGCTCAGTGGTTAAGGTACTGGACTAGTAATAAAAAGGTCACTGGGTTAAGCCCCACCACCACCAAGTTGCCTTATCCCTCAATTGCTCAAAATTGTGTTCAGTCATAACTGTAAGTCGCTTTGGATATAAGCGTCAGCTAAATGCTGAAAATGTAAATGTGTGAATTATTCATGTCATTTATAATATAGAGAGTCAGGACCCACTGCGAACCAAACCAGAATAATGTGGCTATAACGTTCATAATTTTGGGTTTTCTGAAAACACGCTGGGTCAAAAATATACAAACAACAATTAAAAAAGTTCTAAACTGGCATTTAACTGAGTGGCATGGCCTCTCAATTCCTGATAAGTAGGACTGAGTGCATTCGGTGACACCATTTACCCATGTAAATAGGGCTAGTTTGACTGTACCCCTTGAGAAATACATAAAACTATGATCTCTCATCAAGGTTGGAAAAAAAAAAAAAACTCTCAGCTTACGCTTAGAGGAAACAGGACAAAGAAGCGTCACGTTCAATAATCGATAATTATAAATGAGAAGTGAGCAAAATTAAAGTGAAAAATCATTTAAAGTTTAATAGAAAATAATGCAGCATTAGAATTAATGTCATAGAGGAAAATACAAGCCAAATGAATTCATGGTTCTTTTAGTTCTATAAAGAATCTGTCATGTTTGGTGTTTCCCCCCCAAGAACCTGTTTTTATTCTTGATGATATTGGTGTGTTATGGGACAGTAGGTATTCCATGACATTCTACAGTTAGTAATAATTAGTTGCATAAAATACTGGTCATGAAGAGTAAATAATAATGTAGCCGAGTTGGAATCTCCCTCACACAGTGTGACACGGGGTCTCGGTAACCTCCAGCTCGGACCCTGCCTATGGTAATTGGTGCATTAGCATCACACAGGTTGGCCCTGTGATAAGGTGACAGGTTAATGAAATGCTCCATTCAGTTCGGCCATTTGATCCCTCTGAGAGGTTGCGATAAGAAGGAGCTGCAATTAAAAGCCCACAGGCTCAATCTCTCCCGGCCGGGGTGGGTTTTTTTTTCCTTCCTGCTCTCATAGAGCCGTAATGAGGGCTGAACACACCTCCATGCTGCACTGATCCTCCTCCGGTCTGATCCCGGATATCACATGTTAGCTTTGGAATTAATCATCCGCAACAGGAATTTAAGACACTTGTACTTGTCTGAATGAGTTAGGATGGATGGGAACTGTAGTCAGGTGCTAATGTTTTACTTCAGTTCTCATTACAGTGGGTCTATAATCAGATATTTGGTCTGAATGGAATAATTAGGGTTCTGAAGATGATCTCTATGTACAGGATTTGAGGAACTCATTTAGAATATAAAACCACAGTATAAAATATTATATATGATTTTCTATTGAATGTCTTACACTAACAAACTGATGAATATTAAGAAGTGGGTTCGATTTTCACCTCTGGTCACAGAATGGTTCCTAAAATTTCCAAGGCAGCTTGTTGATACATAAACTCATGTAATTCTTAACCAAAAATAGTTCTTCTTGTGTTATATAAATAATTAACCTCTATAAATAGAACTATTCATACCTGAGGAGCCTTTTCTTGTGTACAAAACGTATTTGCTGGTCCAGTGTTTTTCCACCCATCATAAAATATTAGCATCCCATGTCATTTCAATCAAGGGGCTCCATTTTTAAAGAAGTAGTTCTAGTATGTTAGAAAATCCAACAAAAAGCTTTAAGGGTTCTCCAGGGGGAAAAATAAAATCCCTCTAGGGTGTGACCTCGGACCTTTTCTCTTAACGTATACAATTAAGAATGTCTACACTCCTGAAATGGTTCCACTGGGGATCTGATGGATGGTTAATTGTTCTACTTCCATCTGAGATTAAATCTGAAAGGTTTAAACTGGTTCTGAAATGGTTCTCACAATGGTATGTCTATGCTGTGGGGTTCTCTATAAAAGCTTTAAGGAATCACCCAACTGCTAGCTAGAACTTTTTATGTGATTTATATGATTGTAGATGATTATGATTAAGAATTGACCTCTGATTGTGGTTCCTTTAGGATGTTTCGGATGGGTAGATTCTATATATATATCAGAGTTGTCTGCATAATGATTTTCTAAAAAGGTTTTACTTAGAACCATTTTGTTGTACTGTATGGTCCTATATACTGTTTTACGGGTTCTGCTGAAGGGACAAACTAGAGCACCACATTCTGTGCAATCTAGAATGATTTGTAGTTTCTTTGTAATTATATTTAGAAGAAAATAATCAGACGTTCTGATAATATATCGAAATATTTATGTGCTCAAGTTTTCTACCCAAAAGGGGCAAATAAAAAAACTTTCGAGGGTTCCCCAGACAGACAAGCTGAAGAACCTAAACGGTGTTTAATGGAACTTTTATTCCACAAGTGCTCGGCTTGGATGTTTGATCCGTATAATGTTTGTAGATAATTATATTTTGTACACGTGTTTGAGCAAGCAAACACACACACACGCACACTCGAACACACACACACACACACACACACACACACGTGAAGGAGGGGCCTCGCGCTTTAAGTATCGTGCCAATCAAACCCATCAACTTCAACCAGTAGAGACGCGTTTGCGCGCAGTATAGCGGTACTGAACCGGACACGCTCCCGGATTGTTTTGTTGGATTCGGACTTTTTCTCCCTGTTTGCTCCGCTTGTTTTATACCGGGGACCGGACATGTCTTTCCCTCAGCTGGGTTTCCCGCAGGTGTACGGGATGGAGAGAGCTTCTCCGCCGCGGGACGGAGGCTCGGAAAGCGGCGGCGCTGTCACGGCCGCTGCCCTCGCTCCGCTGCTCGGTGTGTACGCGCATCCGTGGAGCGCGCATCGCTACGGAGCGTTTCTGCCCTACAGCAGCGCGGAGGCGGCACTGCTGAACCACATGGTAAATCATCATTATTACTCTTATAATAATATAGAAATCATAACACTCATGAGGATATATCAGTCAAGGTTTAATAACTAAACTAAAAACTAAAAACAACCATTTTACTTTTGAATGTACAACTAAACCAATGAAACAGGCCTAGAAATTATAAATACAAGATTTATTTAAGTATTATAACAAATATCTATTTGTATTTATTTATATGCTATATAGTTTTACTGAAATAATAATAAAAGAAAGAACATATTTAGTTTTTTTTAATTAAAATAGAAGTTGCTCGTTTTCTTTCCTGCAGTACATTCAGAGCTCACTGCTGCGATCTGATTCACATTTTTATTTGCAGCATGTTCGCCACCAGCATAAACTAAAATTAACAAGAACTTTAAACTTGAAATATACAATTTTATGTTAAATAATGTATGTTTAATGTAAAAAAATTTAAATTAAATAGAACAGGCCTAATTTTAGTAAATAAAATAAAGTAAATAAAATTATCAATGATGATGACTAACTTTTTTATTGTACAATGTTAAACAGACGAGAATGTGCTCTGATATTCACTGCACAACAAAACAACAATTTATAATAAATATTCTGCATGTTGATTTAATTAACTGTTATTATTACATTTAGATCAATGTAGTTTTTCCCTTTTACACCTACTTCAAATTTCCGCCCTGTGCATTTCTATTTGACGCATTCTAAAGTTGCGCATTGGAATGAAATCTAAAATTTTATCTGAGACACTTGGGTTAGAACTATTTATATAATCATGAAAAATCTTTTATAAAAGACATTTTAGTAAAGTCAGTCAAGTTTAGGCCATTTAAGGCCTACAGTTAAATCAAACAGTTTCACACAACAGTTTATGTAATAATATTCTGTTTTAGGGTTTTAGCTATGAGGTTTTTATTGAGATTACCTTTACTTATTTTATTTAATAATTTATTATCTTTATTTAAAAAATAAAAGTACAAAATAAAACCTATTTAATTTATTCATCCTTGCCGGTTTATTATAAATGCGCTTTAAAGTTTACAATCTACATGCCATTTACTATTTATTTAACACACTATATCATTATTTATATATACTTACATGTATTTAAATAAATTATGAACAATTACAATAATCATATATTATTGATTTTTTATTCTATCCATCTATTGCACACTGATGTTGATCTGTTTTCTGTATCATCTCATGCACCGGCATTTGTGGGAACCAATCAAACCGCGACCTAGAAATAAAACTAGTAAAACCTACTTAATAACTAATGAACTCTAATTATTTACTACTACTTTACTAAATTATCTCGGATTACCTCAAATGATTAGACTCTATAGTGGTTTTAGCATTGTTCATTATTTACACTAGTTACTCTATAATGATGATAATTAACTTTGTAAGTGTTAAATATAAGCTTTACGCTCCACAGGCCAGACCTAAAACCAGTGTCGGTTTCCCCTGACATTGAAACCAGTACAGAAAGTCTCTTTAGTCTAGCATTAGGACTAATCTCAGCCCAGGAAACAGTCTTACTAAGTTAATAATTAACTCTGAAAGCATAAATAAGCCCAGCAAACAAAATACCATCACAAATGTCCCACCACCATCAGGCTCATGAGGGGAGCAGGCCTGTCCAAAACTGCAAAGCCTCTCTCCTCCTGTAGTCCCATGAGACCTCATTTTGCTCCTTTGGGAACTGTGGGAACGTTACTCGTTTTCGTTTCCAAACATAATCAGGTAATCAGGCAAGTTTATATTAAAGTTTCTAATATATTTATTTGAAAAAGTTTTCGTATGAGGAAAGTGGTGTTTTGTGATAAGAATGTAACTGGGAAATGCGACATTTGATTTACGCATCATGATCTGGTAAATTTGATGCCTTGAGAAAAGCAGAAAGTAACAAGGGTGCATTAAGTAAACACAAATACATTTAAAAAACAAAATGACATCTTTATATGAGGAGCATCAAAAGAAAATAAACATGATATGATATTATTACTGAATTAATTTGATTTTCAAAACTACCTGTATTTTTAAAAGTATCAGTGGTCCTTAATTTTTTTTTGTATTTTCAGCTAAGCCACATCAGTGTCATATGCATGCAGCACTGTGGCCCTATATGTCCTATAGGCCGAGAATACAATTCAATGCATTTTTATACCAGCAGATCCTAATAATGCAGAATTAATTCATATGCATGAATCCTGGTTCATGGATTGTGGTGATGCATGGTCCATTAGGGGTACTCGGTCTTTGGCGCATTATTTGGACGACACCTGTTGCAGTGCATTGTGGGATTTTATGGATGATACGAAAGAGCAGGGTTCTAAATTTAACATGCATACAACATATTAGGAAAAATAAGTTGCGCACAGCACAAGTTAAAATACCTCATCCCTGTGTTTTAATCTAAATTATCATAAATAACAATGAGGTGGAGATCGAAATTCCTCCCAATTCATTGATTGTTAACAAAAAGTTACGCATTGCAGCTTTAACGAAATACCCGTTCTTGTTTTTATTCAGATGTAGATTTTAAATAAGCTAAGAACCACAGCTGTATGATATAAACTAATATTACTATTCTATAGGTAAGTATAGTATAACATACAATTCAATGCCTTCTACTAATAGATTGAAAAAGTTATCTAATAATGCAGAATTGATTCATATGCATGCACCCGAATCCATGAACCAGGCTTATTAGGGTACTCGGTCTTTGGTGCATTATTTGGACCACACCTGTTGCAGTGCATTGTGGGATTTTATGGATGATACGAAATAGTGCATAACTTGAGAAAAAAAAAACAATGTTTGAGTTGCACAATGCAAAAGAAGTCACAAAATGGTGTTGAAAATGACACCAATTCAGTAAAGCTGCTGTGTGTGACTTCTGGGGATTTGGAGACCGCTTTAAAGGGCCTACAAATATTCTAATTCAATAAATGCTAATTAATTTTGTGACACCCCACGCCTGTATTTTAATCTAAATTACCCTAGACAATAGAGGTGGAGATCGAGGTTCCACTTCATTGATTATTAACAAAATAAAAGTTACGTATTGCAGCTTTAACGAAATACCCGCACTTGTTTTCATTTAGATTTTAAAATGTATTAAAACCTTATTATGTTCCCCCCTCAGGGTTCCCAGTACGAGTTGAAGGATAACCCAGGTGCCCACCCGGCCGGATTGGCGGTGCATGCAGCGCCCGGTTTCTATCCATACGGCCAGTACCAGTACGCTGACCCGTCTAGAGCCAAAAGCGCCACACGGGAGACCACGAGCACCCTGAAAGCCTGGCTTAACGAGCACAAGAAGAACCCGTACCCCACCAAGGGGGAGAAGATCATGCTCGCCATCGTCACCAAAATGACCCTCACCCAGGTGAGCACTTGGTTCGCCAATGCGCGCCGCCGGCTCAAGAAGGAGAACAAAGTGACGTGGGGACGCAGCGCCGAGGACGAAGACAGCGAGCACGACGAGGACGACGAGGGCGCGCACAAGCACGAGCGGGAGGAGGAAATCGATCTGGAGACCGTGGACACCGACGAGGAGCGGGGCGACCCGGTGCCAAAACCGGAGGATTCCAGGGCGCGCGTGCACGAGCAGAGTGACTCGGACAGCGAGAGCGCGCACGCACACGCACAAGTCGGCTCGGTGAGCAAGGACCCGAGCGCGGCGGACGTTTCTCCGGGCGCACCGGGATGCCAGAGACCCGTGAACTCCAAACCCAAAATCTGGTCGCTGGCAGAAACAGCGACGAGTCCCGATACCTGCCAGAGAGCGAGCAGCGCGCACCCGGCCTTCCTGTCCACCAGCGGGATTTACACCTGTCAGATCGGGAAGCTGAACGGATGGACGAGCGGCGCTTTCCTCGGTACCGGTTCGCTCATCGGGGTCCGGTCACTCCTGGGTGTGAATCCCAGCGGTCATTACATTACAGGAACCGGGCAGTGCGAGAGTCCCACCGGCAGCATCAGTCCACAACATAACAACGGTAAATTAAACAACAACAACAACAACAATAATATTAATAGTGATTCTTCTTCACTATTCACTTCATTCTAGTCAGGATCACTTAAGGTCCAGCGTTACCCCTGTATACCCAAGGTTTACCCAGGCCACAATCAGGTTCTATCCTATGTGCCCACATTTTTTTCTGGGTAGTCAGGATTCCTTCAAACACGCCAATCTGATGTTTGACTATACCCAAAACTGTACTGAGCATGACACCTTGCAAGACTGACATCATAATTTGTGCCCACTGATTCTAGGATAGACTCACCCTCTTTCCCCTAAAACAGAAACGTCAGTTTAGGGGTCCGGTTAATTTACATGACATTGAGGACACATTTCCTACTGGGGTCCCTGCATGTGTATGGGAAAGTAGTATTGACAAATAAATTGTAATTACAATTAAACCATATTATTATTATTATTATTCTCTATTACTATTTTATATTATTATTTATTATTATACTGTATGAAAGTTTTGTGAGAATTAAAAAGGTTACTTGTTGCATCCACTTTTTATTTTCTGTAATAAAATCTTTATTATTATTTTTTTTTTATTATTATTATTATTATTATTATTATTATTATTATCAATATTATTATTCTTTTTTATAATTTTTATTATTATTATCATTATAATAATTATTATTATCAATATCATTTTTATTATTATCATCAATATTATTATTATCATCATCATCATCATCATCATCATCATTATTATTATTATTATTAATGAAACATATAGGCTACAACCCAAAAAATGTATAAAACCAGAACGAAAAAACTGAAGAAATAATGTTCACATAAAAACCCAAACTTAATAATGTACATTTTGTGCTTACTGATCTTCCATTTGTTCCTTTTTCAGTTGTTAAAACACTGCATATTAATTTCTGAAACCTAATAATCCTGCTATTGCTGTTTAATAAGCATAAGAACGTTATAATGTGGCAAAAACTTAAATAAAAATTAAATTAAATGCATTAATTTTTCCTTATTTCTAACAGATGGAGAAACTGTACAGAGCCCCGATTCTCCAGCACTTCCACTGAGGCCACAATTCCCAGTCATCCACGACAGGTACGTCCACACTTTTAAATGTAAATTAAAGGTAAACCGTAATGAATCCTCATTAATCTGACTGACGTAAACACCTCGTATTAATTAATGCTCATCATTTTGTCTTGGGTTGATCTGTTTCAGGTCTCACCATGAAACGGCACAGCGAGCTCTGAAAACGGTTTCCTGAGGACGCACAAGAACCTCCAGATTTTACCTAAATTATTACATGTACATGAACTCTACACATGTATCAGAGATGAAATATCCCACGTCATCAGATGCACCAAAAAGTATTTTATAGGTTGATGTTTTATGAAGCTGTCGACATTTTTATTTGACATTGAGCCTGAATGCAGCATGTGTGTGTGTGTGTGTGTGTGTGTGTGTGTGTGTGTTTACCATGTAGCTCATTGCCATCACTTTTTACAATCCAGAAGATTTATTTGTTCAAAGGCCAATGTGTGTAAATGATATATTTTTGTGTAATAAACTAAATATAATGAAAAGCCTTGAATCTTATTCTTACTCATTAAAAAGTAATCTTTGTTATTTAAACATTTATCTTGAAATAATAAAAGTGGGTAGCGCTGTCACTTCACAGCAAGAAGGGCCTGGGTTTAATGGCTTGACTGTGTGGAGTTTGCATGTTCTCCCTGCCTTTGTGTGGGTTTTCTCCGGGTGCTCCTGTTTCATCCCATAGTCATGCAGTTAAGCCAAACTGAGCTAGAAGAATTGCAAGTGTAAATGTGTGTGTGTGTGTGTGTGTGTGTGTTGTGACCTGTCCAGTGTGTGTCCTGCCCTTCATCCAATGACTAAGACCCACCACAACTTTGACCAGGATAAATCAGTGGTAAAACAGACAGTAATTGAATAAATAAATAAATGATAAGATTAAGGTCAGTTGGGAATTTTACAGTTTCTAATCACTTGCTGGGCGGGACACGGTGGCTCGGTAGGTAGCACTGTCACCTCACAGCAAGAAGGTCCTGGGTTCGATCCCCAGGCTGGGTGGTTTGCATGTTCTCCCCGTGTCTGTGTGGGTTTCCTCCGGGAGCTCCGGTTTCCTCCCACAGTCCAAAAACATGCAGTCAGGTTAATTGGAGACACTAAATTGCCCTATAGGTGAATGGGTATGTGTGTGTGTGTGTGTGTGTGTGTGTGTGTGTGTGTGTGTGTGTGTGTGTGTGTGTGTGTGTGTGTGTGTGTCTGCTCTGCGATGGACTAGCGCCCCGTCCAGGGTGTTACTGTGTGCCTTGCACCCATTGAAAAGCTGGGATAGGCTCCAGCACCCTCTCGCAACCCTGACTGGATAAGCGCTTAAGAAAGTGAGTGAGTGAGTAATCACCTGCTCAGTTTTTCAAGAGAAATTGGTAAAATTAGATTATTAAATGTAATCTAATTATTGAAACTGTAATATTTTACATGTTTTACCCAAAATTACCCCTAAAATGGGTTAAAATGATTATTTTCTTTACTATGAATTCCTCATCATTCTCTTTGATAATATACATGAGGCTGATTTGACTGAACCAGTTAGAAAATACATGGAACAGTGGTTCCATACCAAGGTGCTCACTTCATGGAGAACATGGTGCCACATGTCACATAGCTAACATGACCCACCAGGCCCAAAACACAAATCCTCGTCATATTTAACAATAGAAATAAGGAATCCTGCTTTTTTCGATCTGGCCTTGGGAGGGGTACTGAGAGTGCACTGACAAGTAAAATAGCACAGCTGAGATTCGAACCCTTGATCCCCAGATGTCAGTGCAGCCACTCGAGTGCCTAATGAATAAATGTATATAGTGTTTTGATATATCATATTATATTGAATTAATAAAATGACTGGTGGTGCATCAGTGGCTGTATTTCACAGCCCCAGGCTCTAGGTTTGATCTCCTAGTCACTGTGTGTGGGGAGATTCTGTGTGTCCATCTGCTCCAGGTACTTTACCTTTCTCCTACACAAGCAGAAGGAGAATGTTTGTTTATTAGGATTTTTAACATCATGTTTCACATTTTGGCCACATTCATGACAGGAACGGTAGCCACTCACTACACAAGGTTCATCAGTCCACAAGTTTATATCGATATAGTGTCTCCAATTCACCTCACTTGCATGTCTTTGGACTGTGGAAGGAAACCGGAGCGCCCGGAGGAAACCCACGCGGACACAGGGAGAACATGCAAACTCCACACAGAAAGGACCCGGACCGCCCCACCTGGGGATCAAACCCAGGACCTTCTTGCTGTGAGGCGACAGTGCTACCCACTGAGCCACCGTGCCGCCCCAGAAAGAGAATGTTAGTTTGTACTGAACTGGAACCATGTGTCTGGAGTTCCATCACCGTCTGTAAGGAGCATGATCCTTCTGAATCTGATTGTGTATCATCCAGGTCTAAAATCTTGCAGAAGATGGATTTTTGGTTTGAAACTGTCTGTAGTCATGAGGGAGGGAGGAAACAAGTAAAGAGAAAAGTGAATAGTGATTTAGGTGGTGCTGGAGAACAAGGAGCTGTACAGTAAATGAATCATTAAATTAATTTACATGACACCGAGCAGCTTGATAAAATAGCTCAGAGAGTGGGTGCTATAAGGTTGCATGGGTGCTGCATGGGGACCTGGGTTCAAATCTCATCTCGGGTCACCTCCAACCTCCCAAAAACAAGCAGAATGTGGGTTGTCTGCGTTAAATCGTCCCCAGGTAAGATATTAGTGCACAAGTGAGTGTGTGACGTGCTGTGAAACCCCGACCAGGTCGAAGCAGAAAATGAATAAAACAATCAATACGTTCTCTATCAAACATTTGGGTTCCGTTGCTCAGAACAGACCAGAACATCTGCTGGAAACGTCCCAGTTCATGTCACATATTAGAAATGAGTCAGTCACGTGACCTGAAGCAGCCGCATAAACACTGAGCCGCGGCCTCGCGCAGAACTGAGCCGATGACCTTCCGCAACCCTACAAAGCAAATAAACCGCGGCGCAGCCAAAGAGGTGATCTGAAAACAAAAGCCGAAAGGTTTACACGAACATAATCTAAACAGCAGTTAATTAATTTTCATTGTTTGGAAGTGTGTTTATACTGGATTTTTCTCCTGTGGCAGATGCCGCTGCAGTCGGACGAGCTTCAGGCCGGGGGAACGTTCGGGAGCGACGCTCAGATCCGCACATCTGGATCGCACAACGGTGCACGTTCTTACGACCACACAGAGCCGCTGATTAATGACCGACTTAACCAAACGCATGAGCCTAAAATCATTAACCAGACGATTTTTGAAAGCCGTTTAGGATGAAAAGCATCAGCAAAACCAGATTCAGACATGAAAAGTGGCACTAAATGAAGGGCGCTGTAGATCTGATGTCATGCTTGACCACAACGCAAACCCGAAAGGTCAGACCCGGGACAAGTCAATGCAGCGATGCTATAGAGCTAACTTAACGTGTGCTTCAAACATCTGTAGGGGACGGGTGTGTCATATCAGTCTGCATTAGTTTATTGTGGGTTTTCTGAAATACTGAGGGTCCAAAATATACATACAGTTTTAAAACAGGACTTTGACTCCGGTTCTATATTGTTAATAAACTTTGCAGCATCCTGACGGCTCGTTTGATTAACTACAGCAACAAACTTGCTGCCGCCCCCATAACACCAAATTCCCAAACACAGCCAATAATATCTGTGAGTAGATGCCCAACCAGTTGATAACACTGCTGGGGATTCAAACCCTAGATCCTAGCAGTAGTAGGCTATCATGATTAGTATAATTTACTACTGCACCACCAAAGCAACAATTAATTTTAAACACGTCAGCAGTAGGTGAGGCTAAAACATTCAAACTCAATAATCAAAAGGGGTGTCCACATACTTAAGGCAATATAGTGTAGCTAAATAGACGATTATGACTAAAATGTTAGGGTTAAAAACACAAAATGAATGTTTGGCAGGTTTTATCTATTTCATTTCCTAAAAATAATTGAATCAAAATCACCTCCAAATTCCTCATTTCCTCCCGGACGTGATGCAGACGTTGGATGTCTGTAGCTTTGTTATCAGAAGGTGCACCTGCTCAGGTGAGGTGTCAATCAAAGCAGCGGTTCCAGACACGGTGTCGGTCACGTTAAGGCATATCTGGGCCCCGCTAATGCTAATAGTGGTAGCCCGGGCGCTGCCTTTGTGGCCTGGCTGTGATAAGACATAAAACCGGCTCGCTGTTTGAAGGACCAGGTTCAGGTCCGGTGAAAAGAATATTATTAAACCCGGAAAGTTTGATGGCCGGTGAAACGGAGGACAGAAAAATATATCTGGAATGAAACTGAATAAAAAAAAATGAACTGAACTGAGCAGAAACGAGTGTCAGATCTTAAAACAGAAATGATTCCTTCTCATGGGTTTAAACCTGCTACTGAAGGTAAAAATTCATTTCCAGCCTGAAACATCTTGGCTTAAAGTTCAAGGTCACACTCGGTATCAGAACTGAAGGCCTAACCCGGGGCGAACGTGCCCACGGGGCGGCTGGTTGGGGAAAGAGTCTCCCCGCGGCAAAACAGGGATTCATATCCAAGTGAAGGAGGAGTTAGTGTGGTAACATCATGTCTGCTCATCGAGGAAAACTTGCGGTTCAGAGAATAAAGATCTCAACCGTGACAACACTAAGTTGTAGCCTAGTGGTTAAGGTACTGGACTAATAACCAAAAGGTCACTGGTTCAAGCCCCACTTCTGCCAGGTTGCCACTGTTGGGTCCTTAAGCAAGGCCCTTAACCCTCAATTGCTTAAACAATATACTGTCACTGTATTGTAAGTACCTTTGGATAAAAATGTCTGCTAAATGCTGAAAATGTAAATTTCATCTCTTTTTATTCATTCATTTTTTTATTAACCTCACCTCATCTGGGTCCAGCATTTTCTGTCAGTGTATTCATTTAAAAGTGTTTTTCAAACACAACCTTTATAATAGTGTTACAAAACCGAGACGTCCTCAGACATGCAAGAAAGAAGAATAAAGAAATCCTAAAGATAATATACGAAGTATGAAAATTAATAAAAGTTTTTTTTAATGCCACTTTTATGGGTTTTGGATT
Organism: Trichomycterus rosablanca; assembly: GCF_030014385.1. Lineage (NCBI taxonomy): Eukaryota > Metazoa > Chordata > Actinopteri > Siluriformes > Trichomycteridae > Trichomycterus > Trichomycterus rosablanca. The sequence goes on along the minus strand of NC_085989.1, from coordinate 2,894,551 downwards.
CACAAAGCACACGTTAGTCAGTTCATGAGCCTTGTTACCTTTTTTATTGAAGACCAGGGTCTGTTCTCACCCAATAGACTTTGGAGTTGTTTTCTTTTACCAAAAATTAACAACAACAAGTCTTTACCTTAGTGGTAATTTGCTGTTACACACAACCGTAGTGCGACCCAAACTTTCTATAGGCCTTTTAGTTCTATACAGTAAAGCATGTTTGGCCCTTGTTGAGCACCACTGATCAAAAGATGGGACCTGATAGAAGATGCAGCAGTAATCTCAAAACCAGTGCTGTGCTGCCCTCTGCTGTGTCCTACACAGTCACAACAAGATTTCTAAGTCTAAAGGTCTAAAACCATTCGAGAACGTTTTACTAAATTAATTTTAGGGCACTTCGAAGTGTGATCCTGAGGCGCTCAGTTGGCGCACTGATAAATTACACTAGCCCGCTATTGCTGAGGTCAGGGGTTCAAACAGCCCAGCTTGGAAGGTGCACTTGTCAGTGCGCTCTCAGCGCCGGTCCCAACCCCAGATATAGAATGCCTTTGTTTGTCATATATATACATACAGGTGTACAGTACAATGAAACTCTTTATTTTTCGCATATCCCTGCTTGTTTTGGAAGCTGGGGTCAGAGCACAGGGTCAACCATTGTACGGCGCCCCTGGAGCCAAGAGGGTTAAGGGCCGTGCTCAAGGGCCCAACAGTGGCAGCATGGCAGAGCTGGGATTCGAACTCTCAACCTTTCGACTGATAGGCTAAGGAAAAAGAAAAAGCATACAGCATAAAAACTGCAATTTTTTGTACACCTGTTGTAGAAAGGACTGTGAAGGACTCACTCTAAGGGAAAAATATCCATTCAGGAGAAGCTCTAAACCCTAAAAATATAATATTATTAATGTAATATTTTTAACTAGACATTTACCCACCACAAGTAGCAAAAATGTGATATATATATATATATATATATATATATATATAGCAGCCATTGTTGACTTCAAACACCCAAGATTCTTTGCAGTAATTTACTCTGAATGAAAAACAGTTGAAGCAACCACAGTGTTGTAAGCAACCACCAGTTGTACAAGTAATTCAAGTACCAAACGTTGCATTTGTAAGATTTAAGCATTATTAGACTACCAGCAACCAGCAACCAGCAACCAGCAACCAGCAAATCTAGCACACGACTGCCACATGACCCCACTGCTTCTAGTTCGTGGACCAAAACCCAACCAACCCTGAAGTGCGTATCAAAACCTTGTTCTGTACCTCGTACCCTTCAAACGAGCAGTCTGGATCATCTTGATCAACCCTCAGGACTCAATACAGTGGTCCCAAAACAGGCTGATTCGATTACACAGCGCCCCCTGTTGGCCAACCTGTTACAGCACTCAAGACTTTGTGAGAATTTATTTTATTTAAATAGTTAACTGGTGTGACCAATAAATTCGTACCACTGTGACATTCTATGCAAAAACTTTACTTTATAAAAGTTATAGTTGCTTTTTATACACAATTCATATTATCAATAGAAACAAACAACAAATATAAATCCATATGACCACAGGGCTCCAGGATGGAAGATAAAGAATCAGATGGAGGCAGATGATCCTCAAATGTGAAGATATTTCAGTGGGCAAAACACTTTCTTTAGGTGGCATATCTATGAAAGTACAAGCAAACATGATACTTACTGTATGAGTAGCACAACTAGTAGAGTTGTCAACGTCTTGGGTTCGATTCTTGCGTCCTCATGAGTTCCCTCCTGGTGCTCACGTTTCCTACATCTAACAACATCTACATCATGCAGAAGGTGGACTGGCTACCACACATTATCTCTAAGTATGTAAATGTTTGAGTATGAGTTAGCCTGTGATGGATGAACACAGGGTGTGTTCCTGCCCTGCACCAAGTCAATTAACGAGTGTATGCTGTGATACTTTGCACATTGACTTCATAACACGTTGTATGAAGTATAGCTCTACATACACACTGATTGTGAGTGTTTTGTTTCTGCATGGTATTATAATTCTGAACCTGTGTTTTGATAGACATTTTAAATAAACTCTTATTTTGGAATATTTCGGGCTTTGGTGTTCTCGGAGCTTGTAAGGTTCACCACTGGTTTGCTTAACCTTGTGCTGAACAGTGGGCTTCATGTAGCTCTCACATGCACTAGAGGGAGACAAGAGCATTTGGAATAAAGAAGTCATCACAATAAACGACCCTACACGATCAAACCGTGTGTTTTTCTTCTTCATATATGAAACAAATCCTATCTCAGCAGTTTCAACCACCAGCAGCATCTTTTATCTGCTAAATCTGCACCTTTATAGCTTATTTGACATCATTTTACTGTAATAAGCATAAAGCACCAGTGTTTATCTGAAAGAGACTGTTCAGAGAGTCCAGTTTACTATGTAGGTCCACTGCAGGTTCCTAATCAACATTTTTATCAGCTAAAACCCTTTAACCTTTTAAAATATCTGCCTTAAGTACCACTTGAGATGATAAAAAGGTCAAACGTTTGCAACAAATAGGATATATTATTAACATTTCTGTCATTGTAATTGTAAAGAGGGTAGCACGGTGGCTCAGTGGGTAGCACTGTCGCCTCACCGCAAGAAGGTCCTGGGTTCGATCCCCAGACGGGGCGGTCTGAGTCCTTTCTGTGCGGAGTTTGCATGTTCTCCCCGTGTCTGCGTGGGTTTCCTCCCACAGTCCAAAAACATGCAGTCAGGTTAATTGGAGACACTGAATTGCCCTATAGGTGAATGGGTGTGTGTGTATGTGTGTCTGCCCTGCGATGGACTGGCACCCTGTCCAGGGTGTTATTGTGTGCCCTGCGCCCATTGAAAAGCTGGGATAGGCTCCAGCGGTTAAGAAAGTGAGTGAGTGTAACTGTAAGGTGTTCTCATAATGGATATGTGGTCAAATCTTGTTTATTTGGGTTAGCTGTCTCTAACTTGCCCAGTGATGGACTGGCAACCTGTCCAGGGTGTTTCCTACCTTTCACCCAGTGAATTGTACCCACCGCAACCCTGAGTAGGATAAAGTGGTGGTCAACAGTTGTAGCCTAGTGGTTAAGGTACTGGTACCAGTAATCAAAAGGTCGCTGGTTCAAGCCCAACCACTGCCAGGTTGCCACTGTTGGGCCCTTAAGCAAGGCCTTCAATTGCATAGACTGGATACAAGCATCTGCTAAATGCCGAAAATGTAAATGTCTCATGACCAATTAATTACTCCAAATATTAAGCTGTGGACATTTAAAAATCATACAACATATTTTGTCTTGAGTGGTCATGGTACAGTGGCACAACTGGGAGTGCGGGTGCCAGACTGCCCCATGGTTCCTTTTTGTTCTTTGTTTACACCTGTTTGCTTGCTTTACATTTAGTAAAGCTTCTACTGCCAACCTGGTTCCTTCCTGATTGCACATTTTACATTACTGTAAAGGAACTTTAAGCATAGTGTTCCTGTTAAAACTTTAGGGTGACTGCTTGACTTTAATGGTAAGGTAAAATATGAATGAGCAAAGGAGCAGTTTATTTTTTCCAAGAATATTGTGTTCACTCAGTTCCCTCATATTATTGTGCCTCATGGTATTGTGTTTACACACATTGTCAGTTTTTGGGTGCCCTGGTGTAGTTTCCAGTCCCAAAACCCATCGTATTCCAGCCCTGCTGCTGTGGTGTGGAGAACATAATGCTCGCGGGGATCGGTAGAATGGACAACATTAAACAGACGTGTTTTAGTGCTTTGAACTTCACAGGTTGAGTAGACAGGCGATAAATTATTCAGCTGGTGAGGAAAGATCTATGGCTGCAGTGATGGATGGCTGGTAAACCGTGGCGCTTGCTCGACATGGCCCTGAGAGGATTGTGGTGGTGGTGGACATTGAGACTTTCAGATCTCTTGTTACATGAGCTATAAACAATTGGAAACCTGGTTGCACAATAGCTTCACTGGCTGAGGAGTAAAACAAGCTACTGTGCACCTCTGACATGCTGGAAAGCTGTGAACTGGTGAACTTTTCAGCATGAGAGATTTTGTAAATATTGTTTTGTTTTATTGATCATGCCAGCAGCTAGACCAGACAGTAGATGTCGCTGTTGCAGGGACAATCGCATCTGACCAATTTTAACATTTCAGCACATCTTAAATGATCTAAAATATGCTTTTCCTTTCAGTTTAGATCATCACACAAAGCCAAAAAAGCAGAACTGCTTAGCACATCTTTAATCTGTAGGCAGGGAATCGATAGGCATTGTCTCACTGCCAGTGAACTGACATCTTCCCACTGTTGGTGTTGACCGAGAATGCGGCATGACCTTGATAGACGTCATCAGCGCCTGTCAAGAGGGTTTATTCTACGTGGATGTCATCCTGTTTTTGTGTCCAGCTGTGCTCCCTGCTTCTGACCTTTATCTGAAGTGGTCTGAGCAGACAAAGACCTTGTGTGGTGATGAGGTGTGTGAAGCAGAGTACAACACACTGAAATGAATATGTCCCCACGTCTTACTGCCATCGAACACATCGTTGAGAGGTACGTTTTGTCTCAGAGGTTCTGTTCATAAGGACTGAAAAAAACAACAACAAATTAGATCGCAGAGACTGAGGTGACTCAGCCTCGTGACGACAAACTGATAAAATAAGGTGAATCAACATCTCCTGGTGACAAAAACATGACCGAACTGCCTCCACGACTAGCCTACGCATCAGATCGTACCTACGGTACCTACAGTCCTTTCTTTTTCACCTCTCTTTTCAAAAACGACACCATCAGCAGGACGTCTTGACATTGACGGCATCGAGACCGAGATGACGTCTTTGAGTGCACTCGGAGAAGGATGTGGAAGTTAATGTGCTGAATACACATCAATTTTTTTCTCTACACCAGGTTTTAAGACAGCAGGGACAAAGAGAGGTAAACAATACGACAGAAAGACAAAAAGGAGGAAGGCCCAGACAGACAAATAGATAAAAAGCTTAGCACAGAGATAAGCAGAGTGAAGGGGAGAGTAATAGGTGAGAGATAACGTCCAACAACGTGTCCCAGTATAAAACAATAACAGACAAGGCAGCAGCATGAAGCTAAGTGTGTTGTTTTCTGGAATGGAAACACTTTGTTAGATGTTATCTCACACCATGCATAAGGAGGCTTTGGACAGTCATGCAGGGAAAGCTTTCCACAAGATTGTGGAGTGTGTCTGTAGTACCATGTGATGACAACTAATGTTGGATTGAAGGCCTGGCTCATAATCAATGTTCAAAATCGCATTAAAGTGTTTAATAAGGTTTTAGTCAGGGCTTTGAGCAGGCAACTGGAGTTCTTCCTTAGCAAAAATTGCTGCTGTTTTATTTTTAATACTATTAATCATATAAATGTTCTTTATGTTTTTGTAAACACAATTCCTTAACTTTGTGGCTGAAACTACTGGAACAGCTTGTTTGTTTGGAATTGTGGTCTGGTACTGTCTTAGTCTGTGTTGGCATGGGTCTTGGTCTTGACTTGTTCGTGCCCTATCTTGGTCATTGTGGGAATGGGTCTTGATTTTGTCTTGTCTTGCTCTTGGTTAGAATGTGTCTTGATCTTGTCCTGGTTAGTGCTGGTATGGGTCTTGCTTGTGTCTCAGTCTGTGCTGGTATGGATCTTGATCTTGTCCTGATCTTGCTTAATATTTGTCTTGATCTTGTCCTGGTCTGTGTTGGTATAGATCTTGCTCTTGTCTTGGTTGGTATGGATCTTGATCTTGTCCTGGTCTTTGCTGGTATGGGCCTTGATTTTGTCTTGGTCTTGGTTAATATGTGTCTGGCTCTTGTCCTGGTCTGTGTTGGTATTGGTCTTGATGTTGTCCTGGTCTGTGCTGGTATGGGTCTTGATTTTGTCCTGGTCTGTGCTGGTATGGGTCTTGCTTGTGTCTCAGTCTTGGTTGGTATGGATCTTGATCTTGTCTTGGTCTGTACTGGTATGGATATTGTTCTTGTCCTGATCTTGCTTAATATTTGTCTTGATCTTGTTCTGGTCTGTGCTGGTATGGATCTTTATTTTGTCCTGGTCTGTGCTGGTATGGATCTTGGTCTTTACTTGTTTATATTCTGTCTTGGCCGATGTTGGTATGGGTCTTGATCTTGTCCTAGTGTGTGCTGGTATGGATCTTTTCCTGGTCTGTGTTGGAATGGGTCTTGATCTCGTCCTGGTCTGTGCTGGTATGGGTCTTTATCTTTCCTGGTCTGTGCTGGTATGGGTCTTGCCTGTGTCTCAGTCTTGGTTGGTATAGATATTGATCTTGTCCTGGTCTTGGATAATATGTGCCTTGATCTTCTCCTGGTCTGTGCTGGCATGGGTCTTTATCTTGTACTGGTCTGTGCTGGTATGGATCTTCTCCTGGTCTGTGTTGGTATGGGTCTTGACCTTATCCTGGTCTGTGCTGGTATGGGTCTTGATCTTGTCCTGGTCTGTGCTGGTATGGGTCTTGATCTTGTCCTGGTCTGTGCTGGTATGGATCTTGAACTTGTCCTGGTCTGTGCTGGTATGGATCTTGATCTTGTCCTGGTCTGTGCTGGTATGGGTCTTGATCTTGTCCTGGTCTGTGCTGGTATGGGTCTTGATCTTGTCCTGGTCTGTGCTGGTATGGATCTTGCTGTTGTCCTGGTCAGTGCTGGTATGGATCTTACTTGTGTCTCAGTTTTGGTTGGTATGGATCTTGATCTTGTCCTGGTCTACAAAAATATTAGGACCAGGATCTGTGCTGTAAATATTTGGATGCACTTCTTATGATGGACTGGATTGTAAAACATCTTCTCATTTTAATACTAAATGTTCTTATTTTCTGCAGTAATGAAGCACTTCATTAGTCTGGAATATCTTGTTTCTTTTGAACATTCTGAGCACTTTTTTACGGCTCCCTCGTGCGTTACTAAACTACTCTGTGCTTCATCTGTGGATTCTTATATAAAGCAAAATCAAATGGAACAGAAGATCAGACACCAGTCGAGCAGGACATACGGGATAAATATAGAGCGTTATTTAACCCAACATCAGACAAAGTGATTTTTTTGTAATTTTCTACCACGATTTTACATCAATTTTACTGCTCCTTCACCATTGTCATGGCAACGGCAGCTCTGTCCCTTGCAGAAATCATTAAAAGCCGTTTTTGAAGATATGGCTCGGTTAATGGATTAAATGTGCAGAGTGCAGGCGTATGAATGTTAGATGAGCTCGGATTATCTGCTCATTAAATAAAATGCAATTATGCTCTTGATAAATGGTTGATTCATCTTTAAAGCTGGGTTTGGTCCTGGTCTTGCTATGGTTCTGAATCATGGTCCTGGTTTCTGCTGGTTTGGCATTTGGCCTCGTCTTGACCTCTGGTATTGATCTCGGCATGTTTTGATTAAGAACATTTAGGGATCTGGGGCGGCACGGTGGCTCGGTGGGTAGCACTGTCACCTCACAGCAATAGGATCCTGATTTACATTAAGTGTTATTTACATTATGTGTTATTTACATTAAGTGTTATTTACATAGTATCAGATCGGATTACATGTTTTTTTTCCTTCCAATATACGATCCTAGTTTTTATGGCTCTTGTATTTATTACTAGCGTACACTGCAGTTCATCTCTGGATTCAACGTAACAAAAGCGAAGATACCAACGTTTTCTGTACATTTTCCACCATTATTTTCCTCACCATTATTTACTGCTCCTTCGCCATCGTCATGGCAACAGCAGCGCTAGCCGTGGCGTTAACCATTTTAAATCATTTTAAATATGTGGCATAGACGTCGAACCTACAGAGTGCAGGCGTCTGAATGTTACATGAGCTCAGATTATCTGCTTGCAACATAAAATGCAATTACATTCTGATTGAGGCTCCGTTTATTCCCTTGAAATTTCCTGGAATCTGACGGGTCCTGATTAATCTCTGTGACAGGAATCAGGTAATTAATGGATGGGTGGAGTAATAGGTGAGTAAAATAGATTAAAGCAGGGAATCATGTTTGTTCCTAAACGCTGCACTGAATACAACATCAGAGCATCAGATTTGAGAGATTAGGTGTTTAGGCGTAACCCCAATCAATCATTAATGCTCTAACGTCTCGTGTCAAATCAGATCTCTGGGGTGGAACAGTTTTGGGAAGGGGGGCGGATGTCGCTCAACAGATCGTCTGTCATCATGTCTTCATCTTTCTATATACAGTAGATCATTTAATCACTTTGTTCTGATCAGAAGGTGTGAAGCGTTTTAAGCCGTGCACTGTTTTACCGCTGCTTTATTAGTCCATCCCAGCACTCACACCCATTTACTCACATATAGACACACCTAGAAGTAGTTTGGAGCAGCCAGTCCACCCACTGGCATGTTTCCCACACAGACATTGACAGAACCAAGGTCTATTAATGTTTGAACCCAGATCCCTAGGACCTACGTGCTGAGCAGCACGCACACACAATAAAACCTGCTGGACGGTTTCTGTATGACGTATGACTTTTTAGGCCGTGCACTTCTAATATCAAACTGGTTGTTTGACCACTGCTTTATCCTGGTCAGGATCACAGTGGGTCTGATTCACTGGGCGAAAGGTAGGACACACCCTGGACAGGTCACCAGTCCATCACAGTTCACACACACACAGTTTTTAGCAGCTCCAGTTAGCCTGACTGCATGACTTTTGACTTGTTGGAGGAAACCGGAGCACCCGGAGGAAACCCATGCAAACACAGGGAGAACATGCAAACTCCACCCAGAAAGGACCCTGGTCTCTCAGCCAGAGAACGGAACTCAGGTCACCAAACCAAACTCCTTCAAAGCAATGGCTGAAAAGGAGAATCGAATCCAGGTCTCGAATCCGGGACTGATGTTGTTGTGCAGCACCCACCTTGTCAGCTGTGCCAGCCTGCCTTAACATTATTATTTGGGTTCAACATGCAAAACTCATCACAGACTGTAACCTAAACTTAGGATCGAAACCAGGTCCCTGGGACCCTCAGTGCTGTGAGTTAAACAGTCTTCGATTGAAATGCAGCACCGAGCAAAGGGAACTTTGTGCCCAAAGCTTTAAATGAGTTTGTAAAGGTCATTGTAAGACATGATGACCCATCGGTGTAATTATTTACGGAGCTCCAGGCAGTTTGAAACATTGAGAGGAACCAAATAACCCCTCGTTTAGACTTAAACACCGCGGACGAACGATCGGCAATCAAGAGAAGTGTGTTTTTATTACAGCGCACAACAGGAGGATGGAATGATGAATTCTGAACCGAGCGAAAGCTAATAAATAACAAGCAGCACAAACATAAAAAATTAATTCATCATAATTATTCATCTTTACTACCTGCTTCATCTGGATCAGGGCTGTGATAGGTCTATCCCAGCACTCACCCGTTTACTCACATTTAGACACACATAGAAGTAGTTCGGAGCAGCCAGTCCACCCACTGGCATGTTTCACTGTCCTTCACATACGATCACTCAGGGTTGACAGGGTAGTTGCCCTCATGGCAGTAGTACCGTCTGGCTCTTCCTTTTAGTTATGTTGTAATAATTCTGTACCCTGCATGGGCGGCACGGTGGCTCGGTGGGTAGCACTGTCGCCTCACAGCAAAAAAAGTCCTGGGTACGATCCCCAGGTGGGCGGTCCGGGTCCTTTCTGTGTGGAGTTTGCATGTTCTCCCCGTGTCTGCGTGGGTTTCCTCCGGGTGCTCTGGTTTCCTCCCACAGTCCAAAAACATGCAGACAGGTTAATTGGAGACACTTACATCTTGTAAACCACAGTGGGACCGGCTTGCCACTATTCTTTTTAGTTTACATTTACATTTTCAGCATTTAGCGGACGCTTTTTTATCCAAAGCGACTTACAGTACTGTGATAGTATACTGTCTAAGCAATTGAGGGTTAAGGGCCTTGCTCAAGGGCCCAACAGTGGTAACCTAGCAGTGGTGGGGCTTGAACCAGTGACCTTTTGATTACTAACTGCCCCAAAATTTTCAGCAGTGAGCAGACGCTTTTATTTAAAGTGACTTACAGTCGCCAGTCTAAGCAATTCATGGTTAAGGGCCTTGCTCAAGGGCCCAACAGTGGCCATCCACCTTCAGCATGGGGGTTGAACCAGCAACCTTCTGCTTACTAGTGCAGTACCTTAACCTTAACTGCTTTAATTGAGGCTGATCTTTGGCTGCTGAACTTTACAAAACCCTGAAATATTCTCATTAAAATAGGAGTGGTGCGGTGTGGTGTTTTGAGTTGAGGAATATTTGAGGTGAAGTTGTGCCACCCTGTTCTAATATACTACTGTTTTTATTTGCCACCACTGCAGCCCAGTCTTGATTTAAAGTGTACTTATAAAGCTCAGTGGTTTAAATGCGTTTGTAAAGGTCAGCGTGGGACACAGTGATCCATCGGTCTCATTATTACTGAGGCCCGGAGTAAAGTGTGGCAAAAATGAGAGACACTGCGGGCATTTATTTAACCCTAACACCACGGAAGGATCAACCACCGATCAAGGAAACTAATCATTCTTAGTAGGGCATCACAGCAGCGTAGGGTGATAAATCATCAGTCGAGTGGAGCTTTGGAAACTGTTTACCGTGTACAGTGATGATTGCCATGGCAACACCATCACGCAGTCTGCAAAAACGCACCGTTTCGCACCGTCAGAAATGATGCCATTTGGGCTTCAGGCCTGTTCATGAACATTAGAGAGGAAAACGTGTGAAAGGAAAACGTGTGGAGGTAAAGATCATTTAAGCAACACGTGCAGCGTAAAATACGCTATTGTGAGTTCATCTACATCTTAATAAAACCTGCTGAACCTTGATAGTGGAAGAGATCACATCAAACAGCTCTGAGAGAAAAATAAATAAATACAATTCTTTATTGTGAGTTTTCTGGTTCATCTACATGTTAATAAAACCTGCTGGATGATTTTCTATGCTGAGTTTTGACCATTTATGACCCGGAACCCTGTGCCTTTGTCTACCCCTTCATTAGACAAAGGCACAGAGCTTGATGCTTCATGGTTATAGAACTTCATGGTGAGTATGGTGTCGTTTTGTCTTTCACATTCGATCACTCAGGATTGTTGATGGTGGAAGAGATCACATCAGACAGCTTTAAGATAAATAAATAAGCAGAATTGTTTATTGTTTATGAATCTGGCTTAAATAAGTCGCCAAACAACAACTTTCTATGAGTATTAAAATATTATAATGTTTTCATCAACCGCTTCATTCTCGTCAGAGCCGCAGGAATGACCTCTGGACAGAACCCTAATCCATTGCAGGGAAAGACTTACTTGCAAGTTCCTAGGGGTTTTTTTTGGGGTGCTGAATTTTAGGAACCTGAATTTGGCTTCTTAAAATAATATAGCAAGCACACACTGTAAAAAAAAAAAACCTGTTTATATTTGCATTTCTTTTGAAGCATTATGTTGTAATGTGACTGCGATCGATGCAACAGACCAATCTCGTTATCTGACAGCGCTGACCTACCACAAAGTCAATTCCAGGGCTAATCTTTTTATATCTTTAGCTACATAACCTGTAGCGCTCTTCCAAATCTAAGAAAAACTGTTTCTGAGTCTCTACTCACGCCTGCAACCTGCCACCCTGCTCAAGACGAGAATATATCAGCATGCTTTCTAGTCTTCTACTGTCAGTGGTGGATTTTTATGGAGAGCCGCAACACGTATAGAGGACACAATACGCTCTCTTCATTCCTCAAAGCCTCGACCAAACAGTAGGTGCCGCTTTTGCACCAGTACAGGGGTGTCAGACCAGGTAACTCCACTAGATATATAGTTTCCAGGGTTGGTGTGCTTTCGCATTAGACCGATGCTAAACCCAAATGCCCAGCTAGGCCTTTTTTGCTATGTTATTTAAGCATTTTCTCCCTTTTCTTCCAATTTAGCATAGCCAGTTTGTCCAAAGAGGTTACACGCTCCCTCTGAAGCGTCCGTGGTCCACCAACCCCCTTTTTATTTCACTCATACTTTGGTGGATTTGTGTTTGAGGTCAGTCTGGCGCATGGAGAGTCACACGCCGATCTCCACTTTGGTGTTCCTCAGAATACTAATCAGTGTCCTTAGACAGCATAAAGACGCCGGCCTTTTTTTAGTCCGGTCTTTTCCCACCCAGCAGACTTTAGTAGCCAATTTTGCCTGCTGCAGGCATGTCGATTGTGCCCGCTAGGGGGCGCCCAGTCGACCGGTAGCAGAGCTGAGATTCGAACTTGTGCCAGCTGGGCCGTTTTTATCTTGTAGAAACAAAATAGGGCAGGTTTACATCATCAGTCATGATTTCTGATACTGTACATGCTTCAGTCAGACAAACAACTTCCAACTGAGGCAGGATACGAGCTAAGCTAAGCTATGAGCTAAGCGATTGATTGTTGAGATGAGGGCTTTGCTTGGAAGCCAAACAGTGGCACCTTGGTGAGTTTGCATGAGCATCGACCTATCACAACATCTCGAGAACATCTCGAGAAGCTCACCCGAAACAAGCCCAGACTCAGCAGGTTATAAAATCCGGTGTAATTAATTCACCATCTTGACTGCTCGAGTGCTTCCCGCTGTTTTGAGTTTAAGTCGCCTCTTGAGACGTTAGGAAGCGCTTTTACTACGCCGTTAAGCTCCAGCGTCTGTGCTAATCCTTTTGTTTGCTGTTAGAGCACCGTCATCCTGCAGAACAAGCATGCGTCAATAACCGGATATTTACGCATAATCGGGTTAGACGTGTGATTCTAATATTGTACGGACACAATCAGTTACGAGGCATTAATATTAGCTAGATAGTAAACATCACATGTCTAATGTTTTTACAATCAGCATCATCACGGTAATAAGGCTGATTGTGGGTAATGGTAGCACAGTACTGGACGAACTATTAATCCAAGGGTCACTGGTTCAAGCCGAGTTGCCACTGTTGGACCCCTGAGCAAGACCCTTAACTTAATTGCTTGCTTTGTATCTGACCACCAGTAGCTCTGGTTAAAAGCTTCTGCTAAATGTTTTACATGTAATTTCACCCAAAACAAAACAACAATGTACACTATATGGCTATAAGTAAGTGGATGCCGGACCATGAGCTTGTCGGACACCCAGACTTTCCAGATTGTCTAATGGGTGCAGCCAAACTAGCACCCAAACAGTCCAACACCATTGGCAATAAAAAGATTTTATGGCTTGCAATCAACGTCCAGTTCTTTCCAGAAGTGCTCAGTAAAGTTGTGGTCAGAGCTCTGTCCTGACCCCTGGAGTCCCTCCACACCCAACCATGTTTAATGGTTCCTTGCTTTGAGCACAGTCATGCTGGAACAGAAAATTTGGGAGCATCTCATCGATTTATCGACCCCTTTTAGTTCTCTGAGTTAACAATGGATGTCATTAAACTTCTGAACTCAACAATTAGGAGAGACGTCCACATACTTTTGGCCAGGGGCTTTTTAACAAGCCGGTTTGTCCGATTTCTGACCTGCTATTATGGTATCATGGTAAGGTGAGCTGCTTGTATAAATGATTTGCTTGGTTTGGTGTTAAAGCACTTTACAAGCCATCTTGACCTTATCCATCATCTTTGGGATAAATTGGAATGCTGACTGTTGTAGCCAAAGCTGTTGCTGAATGGAAGTAAATTCCCATAGTAATGTTTCAAAATCCTAATACTAAAAAGCCTCCCTAAAAGAGTGGATCTGTTATAATGAAGATGTGTGTGTGTGTGTGTGTGTGTGTGTGTATCCATCCTTCCATCAGTCTGTCTCACACCGGCATGGCTTGATGTGGCATGGTGAATGATGACTGGCACCAGGACACGGTTCAGGTCCTTGGTACGACTCCAGTTTGGATTTGGCACAGAGCTCACAGTGTGTGTGCGGGACCAGAAGAAGGTTGAAAGGTGAGACGTCCTGAGAGACCCGGCCGGTCTCCGGCTCATAAGGCGTGGCTGATAATGAGCCTGACAGAATCAGCGCAGACAGATGGTCCTTCTGCCAGCTTCACTAACGTCAAGATGCCAGTCAACCGTGGCACCCAGAGATGCCAGTAACAAAGCAATAATCTAAATAAGCAATAATCTTCTACTCAAAGTGAGTAGCGATGTTGCCTCACAGCAAGAAGGGCCTGGGTTTGATTCCCCTGTTGGACGGCCAGGGTCCTCTCTGTGTGGAGTTTGCATGTTCTCCCTGTGTCTGAACATTCCCAGGTCCTCAGTGTCGTACTGCAACTTACTCAAGTATTTTTCTACTTTATCCTGGTTCGGGTCGCAGTGGCCAGTTTAGAGCAGCTAATCCACTGTCTGCATGATTTGGACCTTATTGTCTAGGTAGCACAAGCCAGGAGCTGGTAGCCTGGGTGCCTCACAGCAACACGGGTCTTAAGGACGTACGCTCAGGTAGCTCAGCCCACCAATGGGATCTCAAGCACTTTTCATCCAACAGGCACAACTGGCTGTGTCTGAGAGAAGGAGGTCGAATGGGATCCTAATTGCTTCTGGTTGAGGCACGTTTGTGAGTCTCTGGCAGGTGAAAAAAAGCGGTCAATGACCTGGTGTGTTGGAGATGGTGTGTGATAGTCTGCGACCCTCCTCGGTCAAAGCGAGGTTGTCCAACTGGACGTGATTAGATAGTCCCTAAATGGACGTCGCTTAGATTGTATACTGTCACAGCTGAAAGTCACTTTGGATAAGAGCATCTGATAAATGCTGAAAATATATAAATTTATAAGAATAATATTTAATAATATAATCATTATTTTGTCAATTAGATCCAAAATTATCCCTGTAAAACCTTTTAAGTCTTGAGGACGCACCACTGAGGTCTCGAACACAGAGTACAACTGACTGTGCCTGAGGGATGGAGGTCAAACACACGTCCGTGTGTGTTTCCATGTCGAACCCAGTGTTTCCGTGAGGCGCTGGACCCAGTATGACTGACCAGCTGACCAGCACGACGAGTTTAATAAAAAGGAATAAATTAATGCACACAGCTCAGCGTAGCTGTTTGAGGCTAATGCAAAACAATAAAGCAACCTGTGCGTCAGTTCAATCTGTCCTTATTAAAATGGCACTTTTACTAAACGCTCCAGTTTTACGACGTATCAGACTTTATTATATTCGTGTGCAATAATCTCGCAGTTCCAGTCCGTCTGATTACGTGCAGGTTAAGGTTCGGTTCGTGTGAACCGTAGAAGCGTGACAGCACGCCAAGTCAGCGAGGCTGAAGAGCTATTAATCAGCGCCGCGGCTTTTAAGGACCCGCTCGCCGCCGAGTACTCCGCGCTGCTTCTAAAAGGTCAAATAATCACGGCGGCTTAATGAAAACACTCACCTGAAAGTCCTTGATGCACCTCTAACCGCGTGCCGTCATCATCGGGATTCGGCGCTGTGGATCGTGGAAACTGAAATGTCTTCAATGTGTAAGAAGCAGTGACTTTTACCGCTGCTTTATCATGGTCAGGGTCACAGTGGGTCATCCTGGTTTGAGTCTAGTTTAGAAGAGCTAACCCACCATCTGCATGATCAGGACATTATTGTCCAGGTAGCACAAGCCAGGAGCTGGTAGATTGGATGCCACACAGCAACACGGGTCTTATGGGCTCCTCACTGCTTCTGCAACTGCGGCCTCTGCTGTTTACCACTGCTTTATCCTGGTCAGGGTCACAGTGGGTCATCCTGGTTCGGGTCACAGTGGCCAGTTTAGAGGAGCTAATCCACCATCTGCATGATCAGGACATTATTGTCCAGGTAGCACAAGCCAGGAGCTGGTAGATTGGATGCCACACAGCAACACGGGTCTTAAGGTGGGTAACTCTGTCCACCAATGGGATCTGGCTGTGCCTGAGGGATGGAGGTCGAATGGGCTCCTCATTGCTTTTGCGACCGCGGCCTCTGCTGTTTACCACTGCTTTATACTGGTCAGGGTCACAGTGGGTCCAGTTCACTGGGCAAAAGGTAGGAAACACCCCAGGATAGGTTGCCAGATTGTTACAGCGCCCACACACACACATTTTCACACACTGAGCAGTTTTTATCAGCTCTAGTTGGCCTGTCTGCAGGTCTTTGGACTTGTGGAAGGAAACTGGAGCACCCGGAGGAAACATACAGACTGGTTCAAGGCGGTAATACGTCCTGGACAGGGCAGCAGTCCATCACTCATTCATTCACATCAATCATCAGTGAATACCTCAATAACGGTGAGATTTGAACCCAGGTCCTTAGAGCACTGCTCTGTGTTGCACCCACATTGAAATATACGTAAAACACGGCTGAATATTTTATCTTCTGCTGATGAGAGGACAGATGGTCTGATCATCCTAGCAGCACACACACACACACACCACACACACACATGAACGCTCCCCAGTGTGTGATGCTCAGCATGGGTGTAGTGTGCAGGTGGAGTCACACCACAGTCCAGGGTTAACCTCGACTTCCGCAGTGCCACCCCCAGACTGACCGGGCTTTCCTCTGTACGCCCCAAGCTGTCATCAGAATAAAGATAAGTGTGTGTGTGTGTGTGTGTGTCTGTGTGTGTGTCCACTATTTTATGTATGTTGAACCACATTGTGCACCAGGCTACACGATGTGTGGTCATTAAACTGTGAGCTTGCTGGACGTCATAATTCACAACCACAAACGTTCCTCTTTGCAGCCTTAACAGCCTTCACTCATCTAGAAGGGCATTCTTGGTAAATTAAAGGGTTCCTATGTGCCAAGCCTTGTCTTAATGGCTCAGTGGGTAGCACTATCGTCTCACAGCAAGAAGGTCCTGGATTCGATTCTCAGGTGGATCGGTCAGAGTTCTGTCTGTGTGAAGTTTGCATGTTCTTCCTCTGTCTGTGTGGGTTTCCTCCAGGTGTTCCGGTTTCCATCCACAGTACAAAAACGTGCAAGTGAGGTGAATTGGAGATACCAAATGGCCAATGGAGTGTGTGTTTGCCCTGTGATGGACTGGTGACCTGTACTTTCGCCCAGTGAATCGTACCCATCATGATTTTGAATACCTGTTGGCAATTAGATCAAAGCAACATCAAAGCAAAGGCCGGCTTGCTTACATTTCTCCTACCAGCCATAATAAAGACAGTCCCTTAAAAGCCTTTTTGTTAAATGCTTTCGTTGCAGCTCACAAATGCAAACATGGCAGACTCCCATGTAAAAGCTATAAATGTGGACAAAAATGTCCTGCTATGCTTCAAGCCTTATATAAAGACATATATAAGGCATTTTAGTCAAATGCTATTATTACAACTCACAAATGCAAACATGGCAAACTCCCATGCTCGATGGCTAGCATTTATAGAGACTCTTAATGTATATTATCTCGTCTTCTTGTTGTTCCTCAGCCTTTGTCCCCTTTTTTCGGTTACGGGGTCGGCATTTCCGGCTTCTTCCCGTTAGGGGTCGCCGGCAGGATTTGGCACAGTTTTTTTACGCCGGATGCCCTTCCTGACACGACCCTCCCTATTTATCCGGGCTTGGGACCGGCACTACAATGCACTGGTCTGTGCATCCCGGCGGCTAGGTATCTGTGGGACAATTCAGTGTCTCCAATTAGCCTAGCGGCATGTCTTTGGACTGTGGGAGAAAACCGGAGCACCTGGAGGAAACCCACGCAGACACGGGGAGAACATGCAAACTCCGCACAGAAAGGACCCAGGACCTTCTCGCTGTGAGGCGACAGTGCTACCCACTTAGCCACCGTGCTGCCCTCTTAATGTATATTAACTCTTAATATATATACTGTATATATATATATATATATACAGGTCCTTCTCAAAAAATTAGCATATTGTGATAAAGTTCATTATTTTCCATAATGTAATGATAAAAATTAAACTTTCATATATTTTAGATTCATTGCACACCAACTGAAATATTTCAGGTCTTTTATTGTTTTAATACTGATGATTTTGGCATACAGCTCATGAAAACCCAAAATTCCTATCTCAAAAAATTAGCATATCATGAAAAGGTTCTCTAAACGAGCTATTAACCTAATCATCTGAATCAACGAATTAACTCTAAACACCTGCAAAAGATTCCTGAGGCTTTTAAAAACTCCCAGCCTGGTTCATTACTCAAATCTGCAATCATGGGTAAGACTGCCGACCTGACTGCTGTCCAGAAGGCCATCATTGACACCCTCAAGCAAGAGGGTAAGACACAGAAAGAAATTTCTGAACGAATAGGCTGTTCCCAGAGTGCTGTATCAAGGCACCTCAGTGGGAAGTCTGTGGGAAGGAAAAAGTGTGGCAGAAAACGCTGCACAACGAGAAGAGGTGACCGGACCCTGAGGAAGATTGTGGAGAAGGGCCGATTCCAGACCTTGGGGGACCTGCGGAAGCAGTGGACTGAGTCTGGAGTAGAAACCTCCAGAGCCACCGTGCACAGGCGTGTGCAGGAAATGGGCTACAGGTGCCGCATTCCCCAGGTCAAGCCACTTTTGAACCAGAAACAGCGGCAGAAGCGCCTGACCTGGGCTACAGAGAAGCAGCACTGGACTGTTGCTCAGTGATCCAAAGTACTGTTTTCGGAAATCAAGGTGCCAGAGTCTGGAGGAAGACTGGGGAGAAGGAAATGCCAAAATGCCTGAAGTCCAGTGTCAAGTACCCACAGTCAGTGATGGTCTGGGGTGCCATGTCAGCTGCTGGTGTTGGTCCACTGTGTTTTATCAAGGGCAGGGTCAATGCAGCTAGCTATCAGGAGATTTTGGAGCACTTCATGCTTCCATCTGCTGAAAAGCTTTATGGAGATGAAGATTTCATTTTTCAGCACGACCTGGCACCTGCTCACAGTGCCAAAACCACTGGTGAATGGTTTACTGACCATGGTATTACTGTGCTCAATTGGCCTGCCAACTCTCCTGACCTGAACCCCATAGAGAATCTGTGGGATATTGTGAAGAGAAAGTTGAGAGACACAAGACCCAACACTCTGGATGAGCTTAAGGCCGCTATCGAAGCATCCTGGGCCTCCATAACACCTCAGCAGTGCCACAGGCTGATTGCCTCCATGCCACGCCGCATTGAAGCAGTCATTTCTGCAAAAGGATTCCCGACCAAGTATTGAGTGCATAACTGAACATAATTATTTGAAGGTTGACTTTTTTTGTATTAAAAACACTTTTCTTTTATTGGTCGGATGAAATATGCTAATTTTTTGAGATAGGAATTTTGGGTTTTCATGAGCTGTATGCCAAAATCATCAGTATTAAAACAATAAAAGACCTGAAATATTTCAGTTGGTGTGCAATGAATCTAAAATATATGAAAGTTTAATTTTTATCATTACATTATGGAAAATAATGAACTTTATCACAATATGCTAATTTTTTGAGAAGGACCTGTATAGGTACACTATAAGGACAAAAGTACTGGGACGCTCCTTCTAATTATTGACTTCATGTGTTTCAGCCACAACAGTTGCTAACAGGTGTGATTAATCAATTATATAAAGGAGATTATATGCTTTCAACTTTGCAGCAGCAGTTTAGGGAAGGTCCTTTCCTGTTCCAGCATGACTGTGCTCTATAAAGACATGGCGAAAAGCTCGGTTTAAAGAAACTCCAGCATGTTGACCTCAGCCATAATAAAGACATTCCCTCAAAGGCCTTTTCGTCAAATGCTTTCGTTGCAGCTCACAAACGCAAACATGGCTCCCATGTAAAAGCTACAGTATAAATGTGGACAAAAGTGTCCTGCTATGCAGCAATCAAAGTCTAACGACAGCAAATGAAATACAGCAAGGGTAAACCTGCTACTCCAGGCTACTTTTCCAAGATTAAAAACATTAAGGCTGCTTTTATATGATACGTGGCCGACATGAGGATTGCTGTTGCAGCAGCCATGAGGACAAAACCTTTTCAACCTTCCCTCCCTAAAATACGACCAATTATGTCTGTAGAGAACACGGCTAGGCAGGAACCACCGCCGAGACTCAAACTCAAGAGCTGAATGCTTAATCATAGACGTATGTGACACCCAAGCGCCCGAATTCATCCTGTTTTTAACAGAGCGCTGCCTGATCAGGAATCACGTAGCGTAGCGGATATACTCTTGTATTGAGTCATGTGACCTTGTAACGACTCGGCTAACATTTCCATCGACCTTTTTTAATATTACAGTCTCTCACGATTCACCGTTTCATAGATCACACGCGCAGTCCATATTAGAGCTGATAGATGTGTGGACGGAAGGATAACGACAGGCTTCCTGGGTGACACCGAAGGCCCGAAGCGCCATCCTTTATTAAAGCTCGAACCCATTTCCCTTAATGAGAGGCCAAACACTGCAGAATTTCCAGCCCTCTGGGTGCACTAACCCATCATCTCCACTCGTCAATAGCGGCGGAGGGAGAAGATCGGCGCACATCGAGGCTGAAAAATGCATGATGGATCGGCCGTGGAAGGAAAATTGAGAATTGATTTTCGGCCGGAGGAAAGAGTGCGAGCGGCCGCGGCGTCTCTCGGTACAGCTTAGTCAGAGCCGATCTCAGTAATGGTGTTATCTAACGCACACCAAGGACGAGCCACTGCAGATGATTCCAGCTCCTCGTTTCCTCCGATATCACCCTGTCAGGCTGGGTTCGTACCTGCCGCCGAGTCCTTCTGTTTCAGACACGTCAGCTTTTCTTAGCACAATGTCACACGTTTCCACAGCAGCTGGAGTCAGAATAAAAATGACCGGGGTTTCAGATCCACTGTTACACAAACTGTATAAACATGATGCTACACTGTCGGCCCAAAAGTATTTTCTTCATCCTGATCAGGGTCGCCCACATTACATTTTATAACATACATCACCTCCTTGTTTCAACACTCACTGTCCATTTTATTAGCTCTACTTACCATATAGAAGCACGTTGTAGTTCTACAATTACTGATTGTAGTCCATCTGTTTCTCTACATGCTTTGTTAGCCCCCTTTCACCTTGTTCTTTAATGGTCAGGACCCCCACAGGACCACCACAGAGCAGGTATTATTTGGGTGTTGGATCATTCTCAGCACTGCAGTGACACTGACATGGTGGTGGTGTGTTAGTGTCTGTTGTGCTGGTATGAGTGGATCAGACACAGCAGCGCTGCTGGAGTTTTTAAACACCTCACTGTCACTGCTGGACTGAGAATAGTCCACCAACCAAATATATCCAGCCAACAGCGCCCCGTGGGCAGCGTCCTGTGACCACTGATGAAGGTCTAGAAGATGACCAACTCAAACAGCAGCAATAGATGAGCGATCGTCTCTGACTTTACATCTACAAGGTGGACCGACTAGGTAGGAGAGTCTAATAGAGTGGACAGTGAGTGGACACGGTATTTGGAAACTCCAGCAGCGTTGCTGTGTCTGATCCACTCATACCAGCACAACACACACTAACACACCACCATCATGTCAGTGTCACTGCAGTGCTGAGAATGATCCACCACCTAAATAATACCTGCTCTGTGGTGGTCCTGTGGGGGTCCTGACCATTGAAGAACAGCATGAAAGGGGGCTAACAAAGCATGTAGAGAAACAGATGGACTACAGTCAGTAATTGTAGAACTACAAAGTGCTTCTATATGGTAAGTGGAGCTGATAAAATGGACAGTGACACATGCGCATATTACATATATATATATATACTGTATATAGGTACACTTTATGGACAAGAGTATTGGGACACCCCTTCTAATTATTGACTTCATGTGTTTCAGCCACAACAGTTGCTAACAGGTGTATTGAATCAATAATATAAAGGAGATTATATGCTTTCAACTTTGCAGCAACAGTTTAGGGAAGGCCATGAAGAAAAGCTCGGTTTGAGTCCTGACCCCAGCCCCACTGAACTGCTCTGGAATGAACTGGAACATCAACTGTGGCTTTCTTGACCATCATCAGTGCCCAGCCATACAAATACTGTCATCTTTTGTTGACAAGAAAAGTGTCTGTTGTCATAGCTGTTCACGTAGAGGTCAGTCTATTTTAATAGTATTTGTTTTTGAATTGGGATGTTCAACAAGCTCATGGTCAGGCGTCCAAATACTTTTGGCCATATCGTGTCTATATATGTAGTTTTCAGCACAGCTCTGTGTAATGAATCTGGATAGAGACTGAGCTCCATGGTGTGTCGTTCTGATGCTTCACGTGCTGAAGGAACTGATGATGACGAATGAGGCCGATGACTTGTGTTTGATTAATATCCTGTCAGGTTCCTCTCAGCAGATCTCAGCCCATTAATCTTTATAGCCTCATAAAACTCGTCCAGCGCTCGCTCACGTTCTGCAGGCATCTCGTTCTTCTCTATTATCTAATATTCTACTGTTTATTAGTATTTTACTTTATTCGTTGTCTGATTAAAAAGCCTCAACGTTTGTTCATACAGTTTAAAATATAAACGATTAAAATGCAGGATAAACAAAGATTATACATGCACCGCTTTGCTTTCCTTCCTCGCTTCTTTTCTTGCTGCGATTTCTGTTCCGTTTGGCTTTTCTTCCACTTTCCTGGTTGCCCAGCATAATAATCGTCCCTCCATCTATTGTCGCTTCTGAATAATTGACTTAAACTGTCGCTCGGCTCTGGGCTTTTCTCCTCCTCCTCCCACTCGCCGTCACGTCTGTCTTCCTTTCTTCCTTTTTTTTCCATCTGTTGGACTCTTTATCTGTCAGGCGGCTCTTTTTGTTCTGCTCTAGCCGCTGATGGGACGCGTTTGCTTTTCTCTCTTGCTTTTTGTTAACAGGATCTAAAAGCAGTAGGCTGAAGAAAAACTCCCACAATCCCCTGGGCTCCCACTTCTATTCAGCCACTTCACTAGTGTGTGTGTGTATGTACATGTGGTGGACAAAATAGTAGAAACACGTGAAAATAAGCTTTACTTTGAAGTGACATAATCAAAAGAAAATTTTACATGGAGATTTTGAAGCAACACGAGGCAACTAACAGAGTAACAGGTTAGAAGTGACTGAATTGCAGGTGCAAGTGCAAATAAATGGCAGCAAAACCTTTTTTTTTTTTCATTACACAAACAGAAACTGAGTAAAAAGCAAACCCTTGTTTTGGAATAAGGCACAAAGTTATCCAACACCTACTGTATATCACCATCAACAATAATTGTAACTGGACACAATCAGGTTTGCTTTTAATGTATGATACAAATCTAACCATATATATATATATATATATATACACACACTGACCCTACATAACATTATGACCACTGACAGGTGAAGTGAATGCTTTTACATCACGTGGATGGCTGGATGCATGTGTTCATCGCTTACCTGGGGAACACATGGCACCAGGATGCATTATGGGAAAAAGGCAAGCCAGCAGAGGCAGTGTGATGCTTTGGGCAACATTCTGCTGGGAAACCTTGTGTCCTGCAATCCATGTTGATGTTACTTTGACACGTACCACCTACCTAAGCAATGTTACAGACCATGTTCACCCTTACATGGAAACAGTATTCCCTGATGGCTGTGGCCTCTTTCAGCAGGATGATGTGCCCTGCCACAAAGCTAAAATGCTTCAGGAACGGTTTGAGGAGCACAACAACCAGTTTGAGGTGTTGATTTGGCCTCCAAATTCCCCAGATCTCAATCCAATCGAGCATCTGTGGGATGTGCTGGACAAACAAATCCGATCCATGGAGGCCCCACCTCACAACTTACAGGAGTTAAAGAATCTGCTGCTAACATCTTGGTGCCAGACACCACAGCACACCTTCAGGGGTGTAGTGGAGTCCATGCATCGACGGGTCAGGGCTGTTTTGGCAGCCAAAGGGGGACCAACACAATATTAGGTAGGTGGTTATAATGTTATGCCTAATCGGTATATAGATTCTAAAATGAATGACCCCCAAACTTTTTGGGATACAGTTTAATAAACAGACTAGTCAAAGTACAGCTTTGATACTGTGAGACGTTGCATAACCCGGTTGCCAAAAATGCCTTTTTCCTTTTTTAAACTCAGTCGTAACTTGTGTTTGTCTCTGGACGGGAGTAGAACGACGTGACGTACATGACAGGTGAGAGAAATGTTGAGAAACACTTCTTTACAGCATCTCTAGTAGATTCAGTCTCTGATACAGTCGTGTTCCATCACACATTCTCAGCTTTCACGCCGTGTGACACGAGTGTCTGAAACTCAGCGACGTGCTGTCACATCCTGCCGACGCTCTGCTAGAAGTTTGAGAGTGTAGAAGCTCACGCAGAACGTTATCATTCACGTCCGACTCTCTCTCCGTCAAACGTGACATTTATTTTCACTTTGTACTGAATGTACAGGACCAGCATGAGCTCATCCTTCTCATTCATATTTAGGTGCTTCAGAGAGGATCCAGGTTTTTAAGCACTAGGGGATTTGGGGATCCAGGGTTTGAATCTCAGGGGTGCTATCAGTCATTTGGGCATCTACAGGGACATGATTGGCTAATGTCAGAGGGGAAGGGGTGGTGGCCGGGACAGCCTAGTTATTGGGAGGTGGACTGGTCAGTGCGCTCTCAGTGCTGGTCCCAAGCCCGGATGGAATGGTATGGGGTAAGTATTGATACGCCCCATCTAATTATTGACTTAATGTATTTCAGCCACAACATTTATTAATAAGTGTAATAAATCAATTATAAAAAGGAAATTACATGCTTCCAGTTTGGCAGCAACAGTTTAGGGAAGGTCCTTTCCTGTTTCAACATGACTGTGCCTCTATAAAGACATGAAGAGAAGTTCAGTTTAAAGAAACTCCACTGTACAGCTTTGGAATGAACCGGAACGTTGACTGAGGCTTTCTTGAGCAACATCAGTTCGTACACTCGTAGTACATTACTCTGTTTACTTTACTGTAATGGAACACATTACTGAGAAGTACTTTTTATTTTGTTTATGCATTTTCTCCCTTTTTCTCCTGACTTTAGCGCGTCATGCTTCCTCTCCACGAATGCCGATCCCCGCTCTGATTGAGGAGAACGAAGCTAACCCACGCCCCCTCCGACACGTGGGCAGCAGCCATATGCATCTTGTCACCTACACTTGACGAGTGCAATGCGGATCAGCACTGTGTACGGAGAGACACACTCTTTTCCTGTCTCTGTGCAGGCCCTATCCAGCTTAATATCCCACCCCTATATAAACAACAGGACAATCGTTGTTCATGTGGTAGCTCAGCCCAGCCGGCAGGCCGAGCCGAGACTCGATATAATGTATTAGAGATCCACCCACATAGTCTGGTCATCCCGCCCTATCAGAAACGTGTCTGCTGCAGGCGCTGCCAATTATGCCCGCTAGATGGCGGCCAGCCGACCGGTGGCAACACCGAGGAGTTCAGAATCTCGGCGCTGGTGTGCTAGTGGAATATCCCGCTGTGCCACCTGGGCGGCAGGTGTCCGAATACTTTCGACCACATGATTGATTTTGAAATGTTTGTCTGGAAAGAAGAAGCTACACTCATATTAGTCGAGGTAATTTTTACTTCAGTGTTCACGTTTATTCAGAAATAAATCTGTTTTATTGAGCGCGAGATCATCCATCACCTTCTGAGATCGATAAGCCGGTGTGATGTGAGTGACGTTTATCATTAATCGTTTTATTTTATCTTCATCACTCAGTTTGATCTGAATTGTTGTCCATAAAATCGTCTGCTTGATCGATACTGTATTAATTCAGTGCTTAACACTCTAGTTTTTAATGATGCTGTAAAAAAGGCTTTCCTCAGATTGCAAAGCAGCAGCATTTTATCAAAACTGGATTTAAGGTTGGTGTAATAAAAAAAGCGAAATAAATCTCAGTGCTGCGTCCCACCTACAATATTCTGTAGTGGGTTGGCGTAATTTAACATTTTCTCCCTTTTAGCACATCCAGTTGCCCGATTGCGTCATACTTCATCTCCATTAATGCCGATCCCCCCCTCCGACACGTGGGCAGCAGCCGTATGCATCTTGTCATCTACACTTGACGAGTGCAGTGCGGATCAGCACTGTGTACGGAGAGACACACCCTGACAGCACTCGTTTCCCATCTCGGTGCAGGCGCCATCAATCAGCCAGCAGAGGTCGTAACTGCATCAGGTATGAGAGAGAGACCCTATCCGGCTTAATCCCGCCCATATCTGAACAACAGGCCAATCGTTGCTCATGTGGCTGCTCAGCCCATCCGGCAGGCAGAGCTGAGACTCGATACGATGTATTTAACACCCCAGCTCTGGTGTTCAGCGTGTGTTTTTACCGCGGTGCCACCTGAGCGGCCCTTCATCTTTACTGATGAAATGATTTTATGAGTTTACAAACTCCAGAACAAGGTAACGTTTTACCCTCTGAGGACGTAAAGGATTCAGACCAGACGTCATTAATAATACATCGTCCGTGACTCATCCTGGTTATTGTTTTATTTTCTCCCCAGAGCACGGAGAAGCGAGGACGCGGATATTTCGGTTAATGATCACCTTCTGCTCTCTCCATCAGTCTGGGGGGGAAAAAATAAGTGTGATGTGTGTGTGTGTGTGTGTGTGTGTGTGTGTGTGTGTGTGTTTTACGGCACTTTTATGGCAAGTACAAAACCAATCAGGCTTGATTCGAAGCTTTTATAGACACACTCCTACTGAGAAAATGAGACGTGATAAATGATATAAAAAATGATATTTCAGCAGCACACTGTGCTAACTTCCTCAAGGGAGGCGGACACGTCTTCATTCAATACACTGTTCTCTCTGTATTCCTCCACCGGACGATTGGAGTCACTGCACCCATCCAGCCAAGACATAGCCAACTTTGTCTGAGAAGTTCGGACTCAGTTACTGGGGTCCTGGGCCATTTTTAGATTCTTCGTAAGGTTTATATACACATGGTGGACAGAGTAATGGAAACATTAAGATGCTCAAGTGATTCCAAACACAGTCAGATGAAACGCTTCATGGTTCTATAAACGCCACATATCTTTTATAAAAGAAAAACATTGGCACTGTAATATACTGTATGTAATATTAAAGCAGCATGAGACAACTAACAGAGTTCAGCAAGAAGATCAAACACAAAACTTCGGTAACGGCCCCGTCCAGGGTGTTACTGTGTGCCTTGCGCCCATTGAAAAGCTGGGATAGGCTCCAGCACATCCCCCGTGACCCTGATTGGATAAGCGGGTTAAGCAAGTGAGTGAGTAAGAAAGTGTGTGTGTGTCCTGTGATGGACTTGCAACCTGTCTGTGGTGCTTTCTGTGTTCAACCCTATTAATCAAACTCACTGAGACCCTGACCAGGAGATCATACAGTGAAGTATGGCTTCAACTGCACAAAACAACACAAAACAATCACGATTTAAATGGCAAAATTCAGAGAAGACAAATCTGTTGAAGCTGCTCTGTAGGCAAAGAGCAAAACTGGGTTTCTGAGGAAAAAAAGCTCTCAGGGACTCACAGCTGTGGTTGAATATGAAGCATCCTGAACCACCTCGCCAGGCGGAGGTATTAATCTTCAGAGCTCTGAATTGTGCATGTAAGCATTTACTGAGGTGCTTTTATTAGATCAGTCGTGGTGCTGTGCTGTGCATTAGAGAGCAGGTGGCAACAAAAAGTCTCCAGAAACTGAAACCACGACAGAAAAGCTGATGAAGCTCTCAGACCTAAGAAGTCCTAAGATTTGTCCCAGATCTTGTGATTCTTTCTGCTTTAAATCACAGCTGGAAGAACCTGGGTTCAATTCCCCGGCTAGACAGCCAGGGTCCTTGCCGTGTGGAGTTTGCATGTTCTCCCTGTGCCCTTGTGGGTTTCCTCCGGGTGCTCTGGTTTCCTCCCACAGTCTGAAGACTGTCAGTCAGGTCAATTGGAGCTACTAAAAATTGTTGTGTGTGTGTGAAGTGGCAACCCACCGTGACCCTGACCAGGATACAGCAGAAGATTGGTGATAAAAAGACACGCTGTTTCTAGGACGGCGCAGTGGGTAGCACTGGGTTTGATTCCCAGGTAGAGCGGTCCGGGTTCTTTCTGTGTAAAGTTTGCATGTTCTCCCCTTGTCTGTATGGGTTTCCTCTGGGAGCTCCGGTCCAAAGACAGTCCAAAGTCTGCAAGTGAGGTGCCCTGTCATGAATGGAATCAAAATCCTAATAAATAAATAAATAGCTGTTTTTAACTTCAAGTTTGAGACGTCCCCACACACACACACATACACACACACACACACACACACACGTTTGCTATAACAGTCAAAAAAGCATTTGTGAGGTCAATTCCAAACACAGATGCACTGGTCAGATGAAAAGCTTCATGGTTATCTAAACGCCACGAATCATTTCTAAAAGAAAAACACTGGCACTCTAATATGTGAAAAGCAACATGAGACAACTAACAGAGTTCCACACGAAGACCAAACACAAAACTTGGATTCAGGTTAATTAAAGCTACTAGAAAATGTGTGTGTGTGTGTGTGTGTGCCCTGTGATGGACTTGCAACCTGTCTGTGGTGCTTCCTGTCTTTAACCCAATTAATCAAACCAATCAGTCAATGAAGCATTTGTGAGGTCAGGCACGAAGCTGGACGAGAAGGTCTGAATCACAATCACTGCTCCAAATTCTTTCCAAAGGTGCTCGACCTGGACTTTAGATAAACACAGTGGACACTTACTGAAAACAGTAGATGGAACATCTGATTCTAAACCCTGTTTTTAATGATTAATTTCAGGGGTTTCAGCCACACCCGTTGCTTGCAGGTATACAGATTTGAATGCTGTCACATCTTATATTCAGAGAGTTTTCCTTGCCACCCTCGGCTTGTTCAGCAGGAGGTTTTCCGGCCTGGAATCAGTAAAGTTGCTTTGTTACAGCGTCTGTAGTAAAAAGCAAAATACAAACAAATTGGACTTGACCTGACGACAGGCATCATTATGAAAATCACTTTATGCTCAGAGCAACAACAGATCTGGATCAGTATAAACAAAGAGGAAACAGAATATTAAATACGGCTCAGGTACACACAGGGACGCCTGATTGTCGACTGATTGTCTCATCATGGGTGGCGCGGTGACTCGGTGGGTAGCACTGTCGCCTCACAGCAAGAAGATCCTGGGTTCGATCCCCAGGCGGGCGGTCCGGGTCCTTTCTGTGCGGAGTTTGCATGTTCTCCATATGTCTGCGTGGGTTTCCCCTGGGAGCTCAGGTTTGCTCCCACAGTCCAAAAACATGCAGTCAAGTTAGGGGTTAAGACACGTCAAGTCAAGACACTGAATTGCCCTATAGGTGAATGTGTGTGTGTGTGTGTGTGTGTGTATGTCTGCCCTGCGATGGACTGGTGCCAGGGTGTTACTGTGTGCCTTGCGCCCATTGAAAAGCTGGGATAGGCTCCAGCACCCCCTCGCGATCCTGATTGGATAAGCGGTTAAGAAAGTGAGTGAGTGAGTGAGTGAGAGTGATTGTCTCAGCGTCTGAAACACAGCTGGATTCCACTGACGAGTTTGAATTAAAAATAATGATGTGAAAATGAAGCAAACTGGGTTAAACTGGAGCGTCTGGCTCAGAGTGAAAACTCTCTGGGTTTGATCATGTTGATTTCTTCACAGTTTAATTCTTTGGTTTTTTTTTTTCTTATTTCTTCTGACCGAGTGACACTGGAGGCCAATCAGCCGATTCGGGCAGCAGCAGGGAGCTTTAATGTGATCTGTGTTACGTACACTTTATCATAATCATGATCCAAGTGGCTCCAGGAGCTACACGTAATCATGACCGATTCACTCTTTTAGAAAACGATACTGGTAGTGGATGCCTGAAGCTATCGGTAGCTTCACGATAGATTGATAGATCAATGCGAGAACTATTTTAACATCTAGGTCAGGCTGTAGCTTCTCGGCTCACTGTGTCTTTTCTCTGAGCGGTTCTCGTGATGGTTTTATGACTTTTTAAGATACCGCAGAGCATCCACACGCAGCATTATGATTACGGCCTGACTAAATTCACGGGAAAACGACAGTCATTAAATTACACTCATAACTTCAATGATAGAATAAATAGAATCTACGACACACAGCACAGCTACCTCTCAAAAACAAAAATGCTCGTCCGTGTTTTGACCCCTCTCCGTCCACAGAACTGGTTGTTAGTTTTACCCGAGTCGTGTTTTAGCTGCTTTACACCTCGTCAGTACAGGTTGTTTCTGAAGACTTCCTGCCTTTTTGGTCAGTTGAATGTGTCCCTACGGTCCTTGAATTGCACTGAATCCTTCCTTATACTGTAGTTTTGCTAAGGTTTGTTAATAATTAAAACGTATTCTAGCTAAACATGGAAAAGCGAGCGATAGAGAGACGGTGTGGTGCTTTATTCTGGTTTCCCAGCGGCCAAGCTGGCAGGAGGAGTTAGGATCTAGACACAAATGCATCCATCATGAAATAAGTATGCGTATGCTAATTACCCAGAATACACTGTGTGGCCAGAAGTATGTAGACACACGACCTTGGGCTTCTTTGACATGATATTCCAAAATCATGGACACAGAAAACATGTCAACTCAACACAGACTGTCACTGGAGTTGAGGATTGAACCCACGTCCTCCGGTCCCTGCCTACCGTGCCACTGTGCTACCCGCTGTAATGTTAATGCAGGGCAGAAAGCATCCTAACTGGTCCTCACAGAAATATCTGGATATAAAGCAGTCCCGAGTACTGAACCGATTTCCTCCTCCTGTGAACTGCTCGAGCGGGGCTGGATCTCATAAAGCCGCCGGGTAAAGACTGAACTCGCTGGCAGGAATTGATAGGTGAGGTGTATTGATTTTACCTCCTACCCGCTCCATCTCCCCCGCCGCTTGGTTCTTCACATGGTGTCCAGATTGAGCTAAAACCACCCGCTGATTCACACCGTCTTCACCAGCCTCTGCCAATCTGTGTCCCTTCTGCTCTACACACTCCACAAACAATGGATCAGTTTCTATTCATGGAAATGTTTCTTTGTTTTTAGGTAAAACTTGGCAAAGGAAAGTAGCTGCTGGTACTGGAGCCACAGAACCCTTAATGCACTGATCATTAAAACCGCCTCCTTGTTTCTACACTCGCTGTAAATTTCATCTGCACTTATAGAAGCTCTTTGTAGTTCTACAATTACTGACTGTAGTCCATCTGTTTCTCTACATGCTTTTGTTAGCCCCCTTTCATGCTGTTCTTCAATGGTCAGGACCCCCACAGGACCACCACATTATTTAGGTGGTGGATCATTCTCAGCACTGCAGTGACACTGACATGGTGGTGGTGTGTTAGTGTGTGTTGTGCTGGTATGAGTGGATCAGACACAGCAGCGCTGCTGGAGTTTTTAAACGCCGTGTCCACTCACTGTCCACTCTATTAGACACTCCTACCTAGTTGGTCCACCTTGTAGATAAAGTCAGAGACGATTGCTCATCTATTGCTGCTGTTTGAGTCGGTCATCTTCTAGACCTTCATCAGTGGTCACAGGACGCTGCCCACGGGGCGCTGTTGGCTGGATATTTTTGGTTGGTGGACGATTCTCAGTCCAGCAGGGACAGTGAGGTGTTTAAAAACTCCAGCAGCGCTGCTGTGTCTGACCCACTCATACCAGCACAACACACGCTAACACACCACCACCATGTCAGTGTCACTGCAGTGCTGAGAATGATCCACCACCCAAATAATACCTGCTCTGTGGTGGTCCTGTGGGGGTCCTGACCATTGAAGAACAGCGTGAAAGGGGGCTAACAAAGCATGTAGAAACAGATGGACTACAGTCAGTAATTGTAGAATTACAAAGTGCTCCTATATGGTAAGTGGAGCTGATAAAATGGACAGTGAGTGTAGAAACAAGGAGGTGGTCTTAATGTTTTGCCACTGCCACCACCACCACAACCAACTCTACATGCACCCCAGTACAACCAGCAGTCTAGAGACACCCTGAGTAAAGGTGAGATGGTTCATCTGTGTATGTAAATGTCAGATTTGCCATCTGATAAGGTCAACTCGTCCCAGTTCAGAGCCGTCTCAGAGGGCACATTTAGAAAGGAACACTTCACCGACTTGCCCGCGGTCATTCCTGTTCCCGTCTGGCTACCTGTCGAGGAGTAAGAAAGGTCATTGCTTTAGTCTATAATTTAATATCCCGCATGAGGCGCGGCTATTTTTAGCTCACGTTTAATCGTATGCGCTTTACCTTGGTCCGCGTGTCAAGGGGACGTGAGTGTCTCGCCTGCTAATGAGTCGATTTGTTGTCACAATGCTGCCGGCAGCACGTACATGTAACTGATTAACTGTAAACCCCCCCCCCCCCCCCCCACCCCCCAACCAGCCTGATCTTTCCACCTATTAAACATTCACGGAGCTGGAACACACACACTCGCGAGTGCTGACGGGATTATCTGCA
The DNA here is from genome assembly GCF_030014385.1 of Trichomycterus rosablanca. NCBI lineage: Eukaryota > Metazoa > Chordata > Actinopteri > Siluriformes > Trichomycteridae > Trichomycterus > Trichomycterus rosablanca. Next base: position 2,862,247 of record NC_085989.1, on the reverse strand, counting down.
CTGCACATATCAGTAAAAGCAGTACTAATAGTCAGTGATGTCTGTAATACATCCGGAAAAGTTGGGACAGAGAGAAGTTACCAAGAAAGGATGGATAAAAAATGCAAAAAACTGAGTGAGCCAAACAGTTTAAAACATTATTTGCAAGGAATTCATGGATTTTACCATCTACAGTTCATAATATTATTAAAAGATTCAAAGAATCTATAGAAATCTCTGTGCATTAAGTCTGAAAACCAATCCTGAATGCTTTTGACCTTCAAACCCTCAGATGGCACTGCAAAACCCATGTCAGTAAACCCAGTCTGTCGCTGCATCTAGATAGATAGATTCTTTATTGATCCTTTGCAGGAGATTTCTTTGTTACAGCAGCTCACATCAGACAACAACAACTTCTTGTATACATACAACATTCACTTACAGTATAAAAACAAGCTATGAGAATAAAAATGTACAGTATGGTACTATATACATGTAAACACTTTTTATGGTGTATGCATAGCATACAAAAATTTTTATTTATTGAGGTATGAAAACATTGGTTTAATGATGCATGCATAGCATACAAAAGTAGGTATTTATTATAAATGATTAGGAATTATTTGGATTATTAGTCTGATAGCAGTTATAAGAAAAGATTTTCTGTAGCGTTCAGTCCTGCATTTAGGAGGAATCAGTCTGTGACTGAAGGTGCTCTGTCGAAACACCTCCAGGGTATGAAGTGGGTGTGAATGGTAATCTACAAATGCTGACGAGATTATTTGCACTGCACGTATTATTAAAAGCAAGAGTAATAGTGATGTATGTGATCCCTTCCAAAATGTTGGGACAGATAGAAGTTAAGACCAGGTAAAAAATGCTGTAAAAAATTTGTATACAAAAAAACCGTTCATAAAATTATTAAAAGATTCAGGGAATCTACAGAAATATGTGCATAAAGTCCATGTGCATAAACCAATCCTGAGATGGCACTGCATTAAAAAATCCACACACTTCAAAAAAAACCCAGTCAGTCGCTGCATCTGTTGTAACATTACAACATCATCTGAGATAAACAGACACAAAATGGAAACGTGTGCTGTGGTGTGACCAGTCCACCTTCTAAACAGTTTTTGGAAGTAATGGACGTTGTGTTATCTGGACCAAAGAGGAAATGGGGGTGCCACATGTGTTTACATGTGTAGCATGTGTTTACGTGGACTAGTAATCAAACTGTTGCCAGGTTGCCGCTGTTGGGCCCTTGAGCAAGGCCCTTAACCCTCAATTGCTCAGACTAGATATTGTCACACTGGATTAAGGCTTCTGCAAAATGCCGAAAATGTGTTACAAGAGCATAGCTTCATAGTAAGAGAGCGCAGGTACTAGAAAGGCTGGCCTGCAGTCCAAATCCGTCTCTTATTAAAAATATGTGGGGGTTTTCAGATTTTTCCTGCTGTCCTAATTTTTTTATTGTTCTGTGTGTATGTTTGCAGGTCCGTATGAACTCTCCCGCTCTTTCCTGGCCTTTATCAGCCCATCAGTGCAAAGTGGATGAGAAGAGGCTTCCTGCGGCATCGTTAACTCTCTCATTTTGTACGCTCTGTTCTGTAAAATACAATCTGCTGAGTTGGGATTTGCGCGGGCGCTAAATTTGGCCGGTCGCACTAAGCCAGCGTTACGCTCTCCTGAGACGATCGGGGAGAGAGAGGACGAGGTTTATTAATTCTGCGTATTGTTCGGTCGAACAAGGTAATAAAACGGCCTTAATGATATACAGTGCGTGCGAACGCTTTTTAATGTTTACAACTTGCTTTAAATGATTATGCTAATGTTTTTAAAGCAGAATGCTAATTTAGGAAACGTATTATCCACACTGACGTGGAGTGCATCGCTGAGGAAGTGCTGCACACCTCGTTACCTTCGACAGGTGTAGTTTTATTCTTGTTTACTCCATAATTCATAGTCATAGGTTCTTGCGATGCTCCTGGATGATTCTCTTTATCCTGGTCAGGAATGCACTCTGGAAAGGGGAGCCGATCACAGTGCATCATAGTCACACTTTCACACACACACACACACACACACACACCTAGAGACGAATCAGGAAAGAAAATGCATCCGGGCACAGGCCGGACAAGTGCTATCGACCTGGCCTGATGTCCGGCAGGCGCAGTTGGCTGTGTCTGAGGAAAGAAGGTCGACCGAGTTCTTCGTGACTGCTGCACATGCGACCTCTGCTGGCCGGTCGAGGCGTGTGCATGAGGTGAGAGCAGAAATAACAAAGCAGCTTACCATGTTGACTGCACTGCTGGCAGGTGAAAAGAAGTGGCTGTGACTTCATGCGTGTCGGAGAAGGTGCGAGATTGGTCGAGCAGATGCGTGCAGGCCTAAGGTCAACTCACTCAATGCCAAGTTTCAGCTGTAGAGCTGGAGAGTCCACCATTGGACCCCTGAGCAGTAAACATCCACACTTATTAACTCTATTTATTAAGAATTTCCAAAACAAATCATATCTACATAGTCACCTTCCGATGCATTTTTTTTGCTGTCAGCAAAACATGAGCACGTTTTTGAACATGAAAATCTTCTTCCCCTGAAAGCTTCTTTGAGTGTCCAAAAGGGTGTAAATCAGATCCAGACTATAAGCGTCTCTCAGTCTCTCAGTCTCTCAGACATGACCGATTACTCCTCCTACTGCACCCTCACCGCTTATAACCAAGCTTTTTGAAGATCCGTGGTACATGCTGAGCAAAAATGCACCACAAGCTGCACTTTTACACACAAAAAGATGATTAGGAAGACGTGATTCATTATCAACACCTCCGATAAGACGTGTGGGCTGGACGTGTGGATGAAAGACCTTGAGGTGAAGATCTGAATCATGGATGTGGGTGTAGGTGGGTGTTCTCGCTGTAGAACTGTGATGTTGTAGGTTACGCTCTGTGTTCTGTGCACAGATCTTTCTGTGCAACGTTTTCCTTTATAATAATAATAATAATAATCAGATGGTTGGAAACACAGCACACACAGCAGATGGCTTCTTAAGTACCGAACGATACCCTCCTCTTTTCAACCAGACAAAGAGCAGATGACTTAATGCCCCCTTAAATGTGTTCGGGATGACTGTTTATACACCCTACGTTTTTACCCCCGGCGTCCGGGACACGTGCTGTAATAGTCCGTAACTCAGCATCTGCTACCATGGAGAATCCTAAAGTCAGAAACAATGTCTTCCTTTACTCATTATTAAGTAGGGGGTGTGTTTTCCTTCCCCCAGGCTTTATTCAGATCTAAATCCTCCACCATTTAAACCCCCAAACCCACGGGATGTTCCTACACTTATGTCCATTCGGATCCTTATATAGAAAAAGAGCATCTTACCAAGAGGTAAGAATGTAGAAGGTAGAAGAATGTAAGGTCATCTGTCCGTAAGTGGAAGCTGAGGTGTACTTGGGTAACTGGTGTTTTTTAAAGGATTAATGTGGGTAACGTGTTGTTTATTTTTTACCAACAATTTCTGTGTGAATGCTTATACCAATTTTTTTTTTAAGGGCTGATGAGCGGAGATGGGGACTCGAGCCCGAGTCGCACGTAAGTCGCACACTCAGCAACTTCAGACTCGACTTGGACTCGTTTCAAATGACTTGTGGACAACAAACGTCAGCAACATTAGTTACGTGTGACAATGATATATACAGCGGGGAAAATAAGTATTGAACGCATCAACATTTTTCTCAGTAAATATATTTCTGATGGGACTATTGACATGAAATTTTCACCAGATGTTGGTAACAACCCAAGTAATCCACACATATAAAGCAGTCAAAACAAATAAGTCCAAAAATTAAGTTATGTGTAATAAAGTCACAGGGAAAAAGTATTGAACACGCTTACCGAAATGTATTTAATATTTAGTAGAAAAGCCTTTGTTGGTAATGACAGCTTCAAGACGCCTTCTGTATGGAGAGACTAGTCGCATGCATTGTTCAGGTATGATTTTGGCCCATTCTTCCACACAAACTGTCTTCAGATCATGAAGGTTCCGGGGGCCTCTTCTATGAACTCTGATTTTCAGTTCTTTTCATAGATTTTCAATTGGATTCAAGTTGGGTGATTGACTGGGCCATTCTAGCAGCTTTATTTTTTTTCTCTGAAACCACTTGAGAGTTTCCTTGGCTGTGTGTTTGGGATCATTGTCTTGCTGAAATGTCCACCCTCGTTTCATCTTTAGCATCCTGGTAGATGGCAGCAGATTCTTATCAAGAATGTCTCGGTACATTTCTCCATTCATCCTTTCTTCAATTACATGAAGTCTACCAGCACCATATGCTGAGAAACAGCCCCACACCATGATGTTCCCACCTCCAAACTTCACTGTTGGTATGGTGTTTTTGGGGTGATGTGCAGTGCCTTTTCTCCTCCAAACATGGTGTGTGCTATGACATCCAAAGAGTTCAATTTTGGTCTCATCTGACCAGACTATATTCTCCCAGTATTTTATAGGCTTGTCCAAATGTTGTGCAGAAAACTTTAAACAAGCTTTAACATGCTTTTTCTTGAGAAATGGAGTCTTGCACGGTGAGTGTGCATAAAGGCCATGGCGGTTGAGTGCATTACTTATACTTTTCTTTGAAACACCTGTACCTGCTAATTCCAGGTCTTTCTGAAGCTCTCCGCGAGTGGTCCTTGGCTCTTGGACAACTCTTCTGATTATTCTTTTGACTCCTCTGTCAGAAATCTTGCGAGGAGCACCTGGCCGTGGCCGGTTTATGGTGAAATGATGTTCTTTCCACTTCTAAATAATGGCCTTTTTGTAGGCCATCAATTAGGACTAAACCAGCTGATATTAATTTGCACTGATAGGGGCAGGATTGCTTTCTAAATACTGACAGATTTCAGCTGGTGTTTTGGCTTTCCATGCCTTTTTGCACCTCCTTTTCTTCATGTGTTCAATACTTTTTCCCTGTGTCATTTCACTTTATTACACATAACTTAATTTTTGGACTTATTTGTTTTGACTGCTTTATATGTGTGGATTACTTGGGTTGTTACCAACATCTGGTGAAAATTTCACGTCAATAGTCCCATTAGAAATACATTTACTGAGAAAAATGTTGATGTGTTCAATACTTATTTCCCCCGCTGTACATATATATGATCCAACATCATTCTGATCATGTCATTTCTGCTCTCTAATAATAATAACGCTCCGGCCATCCTAACCAGCAATGCACGCAAATATAATAAATAACAGATAATGGGAATGGAACGCTCCTACAGAATTGGCGCTAATCATGGAAAAAACACTTTCTGAACCAATTAGAGCTTCTGATTGTAATTGTTAGTAAGAAATGCTGTTATTTGCATTTATTCAGTTTGCGTCACACAGATGACGTGGTGATGAAACGCTCGATCGGCTTTCTAACGAGTTCGTGTTTTACTTCACGACCGGGAAAAGTTTGGAGGTTTTTAATTATAAGCACATTTACAAAATAACGGATTCTATTCCTAATGGGACGCACGCTTATAAATGTAATAGCATCTGGAAGAACAGAAGCTCAGGTAAGCAGCGGTTATAGATATTTTGCTGTGTTTGGGATTTTGGCTGCTGTGCTGTAATTTGCAATGAAAACAAAACGTCAGTTTAAGATTTTAACTGGTACCTAGGAAAGTAAAGACACGAAGTAAAACGGCTAAATACACTCGCTAATCTGTTGTTGTTGTTGTTTATCTGAATTTACAGATTATTTGTTTATTTCTACGCTACATTTCCAATATATGTTTTGTGTTTATTATATTGACTCGTGACTCGACTCGGACTCTAGCCTAAAGACTCGGACTCGTTTGTTGTGACTTGTGAACATCTCTGCTGATGGGTGGAGCAGAGCCCCTCATCGAGCTGAAGCCCCAGACGTCCGTCCACACCTCCACAAAAAAGAACAGACGCTCCAAGCAAATGGGAACACAAAGCCCGGCCTTTTTATGGCGATTGACGTATGCCATGTATTGTTCTCCAAGGTTCAAGAGGGCACCTTGATCACAAAAGAGCGCCCGTCTCCCGTATGACAGTGTGGATCACGGTCGGCGCTTATTACCATTTTAATCGCTCGGGTTGATTGGGATGGTGATGTTAAACCGTAGATAAAAATTGTTTCTGACGTTCGGGAGAGATGAGAGCGAACAAAATGCTTGATTCGTGACTCTCAGATGTTTAGTTTCTTACTGTTTCATATGAGGTCTGTCTGAAAACCTCGTGAGCTGTAGTTCTACAATTACTGACTGTAGTCCATTTGTTTCTCTACATGCTTTGTTAGCTCTATTAGACACTCCTACCTAGTCGGTCCACCTTGTAGATGTAAAGTCAGAGACGATCGCTCATCTATTGCTGCTGTTTGAGTCGGTCATCTTCTAGACCTTCCTCAGTGGTCACAGGACGCTGCCCACGGGGCGCTGTTGGCTGGATATATTTGGTTGGTGGACTATTGTCAGTCCAGCAGTGATAGTGAGTGCACACACTAACACACCACCACCATGTCACTGCAGTGCTAAGAATCATCCACCACCTAAATAATACCTGCTCTGTGGTGGTCCTGTGGGGGTCCTGACCATTGAAGAACAGCATGAAAGGGGGATAACAAAGCATGCAGAGAAACAGATGGACTACAGTCAGTAATTGTAGAACTACAAAGTGCTTCTATATGGTAAATGGAGCTGAGTGAACTACCTGTTCCACATGCTCAGTTAATAATTTGATTAAACATGAGGGCAGACCACAAACGTGGTCCGTCGGTCGTCAGTATGACAATGTCCGTTTTTTGTGGCAACCCGAATATTTGATAGTGTCCTGTACTTGTTAGCATAATTAGCCACGTAGCTCCTGGACGCCCTCTACTACTTCTGCTGATGGACTACATTTCCTTCCTGAAAGAAGAAACGTGCATTAGCATAATCTTCAACAACAACAACGATGCTAAGTGTCTAATAAAGCAACAGGCTACTCTAAAAAACAGCAGCTCTGGACTTTATTAGATCATTAGAGCCAAAATATACCGCCAATATTCTAGCGGTGTGTCAGCAAATTATCCAGAAAATAATCACCCCCCAGGCAAGGGCAGATAAACAGAGAGATAAAGAATAGGGTCATATTTTATTGTTCTTACTGTTTTTATCCATTATTACTGTTTTTATCACCAGCCCGTAATAACGCCCTACTGTTCTGAAGAGAGACTTTTAAGGAAGCATGTATACATTCCACCTTAAGACTTCATACGATGCTTATGAGACGTCACAGGCAACAAAAGCAAAACCAGTCAACCAGTCAACCTTTCAGTGGTGTGAGGTTCGTCTCCCAGTATCACCAGTCTCACCCACCTTCAGAGAGAACGCTGGGTACCCAGTTATCAGTCATAATGAAGAAAGGATGGAGGAGGAGAGTCATCCGTCTCTATGGAGACCAGTAAGATCCCTTCAGCAGCATAATTCATAATCTCAGAGCGTTACGTTTGTTCGGTTCTGCACGATGCTACGCTACGATACACCCACACACCCGACCTGACTAAAACACACACACACACACATACACACACACAACCTGAAACACACCCACAAAATCTTACACAGAGCCTGAAACACACACAAAACCTGACTAACACACACACAACCTTACACACACCCACAAAACCTTACACACCCAACTTTACAAACACACAAAACCTGAAACACATTCATAAGACCTTACACACCCAACCTGACTAAACACACACACACACATAAGACACACACAACCTAAAACACACTCACACCTACACACAATCGTGAAGAAACACACAACCTAAACTACACACACCCCTCCCCCTCAGCTAATCTGTGGGACACCCGGTTGGCCGGTAGCACCACCAAAATTCAAACCCACTCACACCCACACACATCCTTGAGGAAACACACATCCTAAAATACACAAACACACACACACACACACACACACAGAACCTAAACGACACACAAAACCTAAAATACACAAACACACACACACACACACAGAACCTAAAATACACAAACATAGGCCTAAAAAAACACACACACAGAACCTAAAACACACACACACAATCACACCAACACACAACCCTGGAGAAACACACAACACACACAATACACAAAACACACAATACACACTTGCCTGAAAACACACACACACAACCTGAAATACACACACAAACACTGGCCTGAAAAAAGAACGTACACAGAGAACCTAAAACACACACTCACACCCAAGGACGGATTAAGGATAGTCTGGGCCCCTGGGCAACTCTTTGAAACCAAAAACATAAATAAATTAATGCATTAAACAACCTGTCAATAACTAACCCTAACACAAGAATCTATTTTATATAAGTTTCTTTCTACTCTTCTTTCTTGCAGTCATCCACTAATTCATCAAAATTAAGCTGTCTGACCAAATCTGATTCAATGGCCAGAAGTGACAGTGAGTTCAGGCGGTTTTGGCGCATCCTAATCCTGAATGAAATATGAAATATGGTAGCTTGCCTGGCAATTTGTAGGTCCCTAGAAAGTCAAGGAGCCATGGTAAACGACTTCTATGGAAGTCAAGGGCCCCATAGCAGGGGCCCTCGTGATCAAGGGCCCTCTAATGGTATGCCCTGCTCTTCTCTAGGGCCCCCTGGTAGGGGCTCTCATAACCAGGGCCCTCTAAAAATATGCCCCCCTCTTTCCTAGGACCCCTAATAGCCAGAAGTCGAAGTCAGAGCAGTGCCACAACGCCTCATCCATTTTCATAAGGGGCCCAAAAGCATGGCTAGGGCCCAAAAGCATGGCTAGGGCCCCCAAAAGCATGGCTAGGAGCCCCAAAAGCATGGCTAGGGGCCCCAAGAGGCCCTGGGGTCAAAGTCCCGAAGTCAGAGGATCCTTAAAATGGAGGGCCCTCGGAAATAAAAATATATTGTATCATAAATGTTGATAGGCATCGCAAAATGTTTTGGGCCAGGGCCAGGGCCAGGGCCAGGGCCAGGGCCAGGGCCAGGGCCAGGGCCCCCCCCCCCCCCCCCCGGGGCCCCCTGACCACAAGGGCCCCTGGGCGCTGGCCCCACTGGCCCGGTCAGTAATCCAGCCATGCTCACACCCACACACAACCTCTCACACACAACGTGAACTGATCACATGAACAATAGGATGAAGCATCAACTGAGGAAAAATCTTCTAGAGAGATGAAGCTTCATTCTTCTAGTACAGTTCAGTGGTTTCATCTTTACCTGTAACTTCAAACTGGTTCATTTAATCATTCATTTATTTTTACTATCCACTTTGTTTTGGTCAGGGTTGTGGTGGAGCCGGTGCCACCCAGCAGGAATACACCCTGGATATGTGCCAGTCAATCACATGGCATCATTCATAAAAGCAGTCTCAAAGCTGGGATGAGATCCTGGTACCTATAGGAACACCACACAGACGTGGGAAAACATGCAAAACTCCTCACAGACAGTGACTGGAGGTACCAGTTTCTGTGCAGCACCCAGCCTGTGCCTTAAAGTCTACCAGCCTTAAATTCGTTATCCGTTATTTAAACCTCATTTCTCAGACTCAGTGCTGGCCAGACTGCACGTGTGTAGACATGCCAGTGTGTGCGTTGTAAATTTGCATCTCACACTCACACACACACACACACCCTCCCCCCTCGACACAAAGCTCTGTCCCTCTCAGGGGAGGTGGTGTCGCTGTAGCAGTACATGGCTGTAGGGTTTCGCCGCCTCGTGACCTTCACACAGACGACCACGATGGCCTGACCCACACAGACCGTCCCGAGTGTTAAATTACCAACAATCACAAATATAAATGCCTCCTGTATTGTGTGTGTGTGCCCAAGCATGGTCAGCTTCAAACAGCCACATTAGCATTACAATTCCATTATGCAAATGAGAGCGTTATGCAGTCGAGCTCACACGTCACTGGAAACCCAGAGAAACCTGCCGTGTCTCACCAACAATAAAAAATAACAACAAAACGTAGGACAAGCCAGTCATCGTCTGGGCTTTTTTTTTTCCCCAATCAGGCATATTGATCATGAAACACATAGACGTCTGTCATGTAAACTGACCGCTCTATCCATCCATCCATCCATCTATCTATCCATCCATCTATCTATCTATCCATCCAACCGTCCATCTATCTATCCATCCATCCATCCATCCAACCGTCTATCTATCTATCTATCCATCCATCTATCCATCCATCCAACCATCCATACATCTATCCATCCAACCATCCATCCATCTATCTATCTATCTATCCATCCAACCATCCATCTATCCATCCAACCATCCATCTATCCATCCAACCATCCATCTATCTATCCAACCATCCATCCATCTAACCATCCATCCATCTATCTATCCATCCATCCATCCATCCATTCATCTATCTATCCATCTATCTATCCATCCATCTATCCATCCAATTAACAGTCTCTCAGACATGACCAATTACTACTCCTCCCACCCCACTGTTTCCAACCAAAATATAAGTGTGGAAACTTTTTGAAGATCCCTCGTATCTGTCTGTCTAACTATCCATTCATCCATCCATCCATCTATCTATAGGGGGCTACGGTATTAGTATTTATATAAATAATAAAAAATAGAAGCACTAGGATGGATTGGCCCCGGCATACCATACGCCCAGTGTTTCTTGGTGAAGTCCGACCCGCAAAATGAATATATGTGCACCATTTATTAACAAAACATTCAGGACTTTCTTTATATTTGCACACGTGCTGGTTGTGATTTCCTTGCTTTAATGCTACACCACAATAAGGTCACGTTTTACAGATTTATTTATTCAATAAAACACAGACAAAAAGAAATACTAATAAATTACACACAAATCAATCCCATTTTGTAACTGATAGAAAACCTGGACCTTTAGAAGCGCCGCAAATATTCATAAGATATAAAAATGCAAAAAAACAAACAAACAGAAAGAGTGAAAATCTGTAGAAAGCTGAAAATCTTGAATCTTGAGTTTTATAAAAGACGTGAATATTGAATATGGACATATGTACAGTCTGTTAACGGCACGCGTCACTACAAGGGAGGATCGTCTCCGTGGATGGCTTTATATTTGGCCATTTCTTCAGGAAAGACTTTCCCCAGCTCAGTGATGAGGAGACTTTTAAACTTCTGCAAAAAAAGAGAAACAAAAGCAATAGAATTCAGTCCCACTGGGTTTAACTCACTGCACGTGTTCTAAAGATCATGTTCTAATGTTAACTTACCGTCATGGTGTCAATCTTGCCCTTCACCTGTTCATTTTTAGCCAAAGCTCGCTCCAGGCATTCTTTTGTGTAAAGCTGAGGGTTGTGACCCTGATCGATGTATCTGTAATGTGATAATAATAATAATAATAATGCGAATCATCGATGCTATTGTACCACTAGAACCTTCATGTGTTCCTCATGCAAGCATGAATATCATAAATATTAGTAAAACATATTTAGCTCGTGTCAGACCACTCACTCAAACGCGTCCAAAGGAACGTGGATGTCATTGAGCTGCTGCCGACATTTTTCTATATCCTGCAGTCCTGTGATCATCAGATTCCTGTAAAAAAAAAAAAGCACCAGGTTATTTTTAGACAGTGAACCTTCAATGCAGCCCATCACACTGACGAGAACTGATTTGTGAATGTTTAATGCTCATGACCTTATGGTATATTAGATCACTGGGTCTTAAGCTGAGTCATGGGTCAGTAGCAGTAGTCTTGGTACTAAAAGTAGCAACTGGTATAAGTAAGACTAATAGTAATAGAAGTACAGTATAATTAGTGGTACCATTGGCGGAGGTAGAGGTATTAGTAAAAGAACTTGCTATTTTTGTAGCAGTAATCATAGTAAATGAAGCACTAATAGTAGCAGAACTAGAACTGTAATTAGTATTACTAGCACCAGCATTAATTTCAGTATTAGGGGTAGCAATATTAGCCGAAGCCAGTACTAGTAGCAGTACTAGTAATGATAGCAGCAGTATTAGTAGTAATAGAAGAAGCATCATTATTATAAATAGTGATGATATTAGTGGAAATATCAGAGGTAGCAGTAGGTACAGCTGTGTTAGTAGCCGTACATGAAGTAACAGTACTGGTAGGAACATTATTAACAGATCTAAATGACTCCATGCTTGTTAATTAATGTAATAATGATTTAGAATATTAATGCACAAAACTGAATATAATCAGTTTTTACAGTTTATAATCGTTTCATTCGGAATGTAATCAGTATTGACGCACAATATTAATGTTTTATATAAAATGTATTCAGTAATGATGCAGATTAATAATGTTTTATACTAAATGTAATCAGTAATGATGCAAATTAAAGTTTTATACTAACTGCAATCAATAATTACACATTATTAATGTTTTATACTGAATGTTTTCAGTATTGACGCAGATCAATAATGTTTTATACTGAATGTAATCAGTAATTATGTCGATTAATAATGTTTTATCCTAAATGTAATCAGTAATTACATATTATTAATGTTTTATACTGACTGGAATCAGTATTGATGCACTTTATTAATGTTTTATATTAAGTTTAGTCAGTACTGATGTAGATTAATGATGTTTTATACTGAATGAAATCAGTAATGATGCACATTATAGTTTTATATTAAATGCAATCAGTAATTACAGATTATTCTTTTATACTGAACGTTATCCATAATAATGCAGATTATTCATGCTTAATACTGCATATCAGTAATCAGTATTTACACATTATTTATTATTTACACAAGTTTCAAACAGAATGTAATCACAATTGATGCACATTATTAATGTTTTGTACTGATTGTAGTCAGTAATGATGTAAATTAATGTTTTATACTGAATGTACTCAGCAACAATGCAAATTATAGTTTTATACTAAATGTATTCAGTAATGTTGCAGATTATTAAAGCTTAATACTGAATATAATCAATTTTTACAGATTATAATCGTTTCATTCTGAATGTAATCAGTATTGATGTACTTTATTAATGTTCTATAGAAAATGTAGTCTGTAATGATGTAGATTAATAATGTTTTATACTGAATGTAATCCGTAATGACGCAAATTATAGTTTTACATTAAAAATATATCATTACTAATTGCATTCAATGTTTTATACTGAAAGTGATCAGTAATAATGTAAATTAATAATGTTTTATACTACAGCCTGTCAATAATGATGCAAATGATTGTTTTATACTGAATATTATCAGTAATTATGCACGAAAGTATTATATTAAAAGTAACCAGTAATTACAGATTAATATTGCTTTACACTTTATAATGTAATTAGTTATGATGTAGATTAATAATGTTTTATACTACAGGCTATCAGTAATGATGCAAATTATTGTTTTCTATCGCATGCAATCAGTAATTATGCATATTAATAATGTTTTATATTGATTATAACAGGTAATTGCAGATTAATGTTTTATATTTAATGTAATTTAGCTTTATGATTGATTCTTACAGTTTCTGGTTGAGTCCAGTCTGGCTGCTCGGTTGGAAATCGCTGACGATGATTCCCAGCTGGCGAATATTTTCGACAAATTTCTCCAGATGTTCTTCCAGATTATCAAACTTCTCAGCCATGATGATAAAACACAGAACTACATCTGAACCATAAACTCAATTTAATCTTAATACGACCCAACTTCATACACACAGCCTGGCTTGAGGTAGCATTCGGCTAACCAGAACACGCATACACACTTTCCGGCAGTGCCTCATGCTCACTAAATAGTGCACTAGTTAGGGGTACTTAGGACTTACAAGCAAATATTGGAATATATAGGATAACCAGTAAACTTTTAAAACCTGTGAGTGTTTCACAGTAGGGCTGTATCCGAATAGCAGAACGTAGGCTGTATTTATAGCCGATAACAATCAATAAAATGTTTAGTGTATAGGGAGCTAGATAGCATTTCGGACACAGCCTTTATGTGTTGCCCTGGCGACAGTGGATAATTACCGTAAAGTGTTTTTAAGTGCTGCAAAATGTGTCTTTTTGCTTTCTCACACACAACACTGGACTCATTGCACTGAAGTAAATTTCTTATTGTAATTTATTTTATTTATTTACCTTTAATTATTATTAGCTATTTTTAATTACCAAAATGTGCTTTTACAATTTATATTTCACCTAGAGCTCAATAAAAAATAAATAAAATGGCAAAGTAAAAACAAACAAGAACAATAGGGCAGTTGTAGCCTAGCTGGTAAGGTACTGGACTAGTAATCAAAAGGTTGCTGCTGTTGGGCCCTTGAGCAAGGCCCTTAACCCTCAACTGCTCAGACTGGATACTGTCATAGCACAATAAGTTGCTTTGGATAAAGGGTCACTATTGCAAAACACCAATGTGACGATCCACAACACAAACGTGCACATTTCCAATTTCGTGGCAACAATTCGGTGAAGTCATGGTGTGTACCAGTATGGCTGTGTCCATGCGCACAAAGCCAAGTCCATAAAGACATAGTGTGACCGTTTTGGTTGTTCTTATTGTTGTGGAACTCCAGCATTTTCTGCACAAAGTCCTCAACCCTAGTGAACACCTCTGAGAGTGATTTGAACTTTGATAGTGTAGCATTAGTGTCCACTCTTACAAATAGTCTTTCGATTAAATGAGCACATTTTCCCACAGGCACGCTCTAAAACCTTGTGGAAAGACAGACAGATAGATACTTTATTTATCCCGAGGGAAAGTAGTAGTAGCAGTAGTGTATTAATTCTTATAAACATTCATTCATTTTCTTATCTGCCTATCCCAGCTTTTCAATGGGCGCAAGGCACACAGTAACACCCTGGACAGGACACCAGTCCATCATAGCACAGACACACATACACACACACACACACATAGGGCAATTCAGTGTCTCCAATTAACTTGACTGCATGTTTTTGGACTGTGGGAAAAAAACGGAGCTCCCTGAGAAAACCCACGCAGACACGGGGAGAACATGCCCCCCCTGGGGATCGAACCCAGGACCTTCTTGCTGTAAGGCGACAGTGCTACCCACTTAGCCACTGTGCCGCCCTTCTTATAAACAATATACAGATATATAAGTCCAAATATAGAAATCAAGATATTGTTGCAGTTAGAAATATATATATACAGTATTTCTAACTGCAACAATATCTTGATTGAATGGGTATATTTATAGACAATATGACCAACAATATACATTGTATAATGTACATTGTTATATATATATATATATACAGTGTATCACAAAAGTGAGTACACCCCTCACATTTCTGCAAATATTTTATTATATCTTTTCATGGGACAACACTATAGAAATAAAACTTGGATATAACTTAGAGTAGTCAGTGTACAGCTTGTATAGCAGTGTAGATTTACTGTCTTCTGAAAATAACTCAACACACAGCCATTAATGTCTAAATGGCTGGCAACATAAGTGAGTACACCCCACAGTGAACATGTCCAAATTGTGCCCAAAGTGTCATTATTTTGTGTGACCACCATTATTATCCAGCACTGCCTTAACCCTCCTGGGCATGGAATTCACCAGAGCTGCACAGGTTGCTACTGGAATCCTCTTCCACTCCTCCATGATGACATCACGGAGCTGGTGGATGTTAGACACCTTGAACTCCTCCACCTTCCACTTGAGGATGCGCCACAGGTGCTCAATTGGGTTTAGTCCATCACCTTTACCTTCAGCTTCCTCAGCAAGGCAGTTGTCATCTTGGAGGTTGTGTTTGGGGTCGTTATCCTGTTGGAAAACTGCCATGAGGCCCAGTTTTCGAAGGGAGGGGATCATGCTCTGTTTCAGAATGTCACAGTACATGTTGGAATTCATGTTTCCCTCAATGAACTGCAGCTCCCCAGTGCCAGCAACACTCATGCAGCCCAAGACCATGATGCTACCACCACCATGCTTGACTGTAGGCAAGATACAGTTGTCTTGGTACTTCTCACCAGGGCGCCGCCACACATGCTGGACACCATCTGAGCCAAACAAGTTTATCTTGGTCTCGTCAGACCACAGGGCATTCCAGTAATCCATGTTCTTGGACTGCTTGTCTTCAGCAAACTGTTTGCGGGCTTTCTTGTGCGTCAGCTTCCTTCTGGGATGACGACCATGCAGACCGAGTTGATGCAGTGTGCGGCGTATGGTCTGAGCACTGACAGGCTGACCTCCCACGTCTTCAACCTCTGCAGCAATGCTTGCAGCACTCATGTGTCTATTTTTTAAAGCCAACCTCTGGATATGACGCCGAACACGTGGACTCAACTTCTTTGGTCGACCCTGGCGAAGCCTGTTCCGAGTGGAACCTGTCCTGGAAAACCGCTGTATGACCTTGGCCACCATGCTGTAGCTCAGTTTCAGGGTGTTAGCAATCTTCTTATAGCCCAGGCCATCTTTGTGGAGAGCAACAATTCTATTTCTCACATCCTCAGAGAGTTCTTTGCCATGAGGTGCCATGGTGAATATCCAGTGGCCAGTATGAGAGAATTGTACCCAAAACACCAAATTTAACAGCCCTGCTCCCCATTTACACCTGGGACCTTGACACATGACACCAGGGAGGGACAACGACACATTTGGGCACAATTTGGACATGTTCACTGTGGGGTGTACTTACTTATGTTGCCAGCTATTTAGACATTAATGGCTGTGTGTTGAGTTATTTTCAGAAGACAGTAAATCTACACTGCAATACAAGCTGTACACTGACTACTCTAAGTTATATTCAAGTTTCATGTCTATAGTGTTGTCCCATGAAAAGATATAATGAAATATTTGCAGAAATGTGAGGGGTGTACTCACTTTTGTGATACACTGTATATACATATATATATATATATATATATATATATATATATATACATATATATATATATATATATATATATATATATATATATACAGTTGTGTTCAAAATAATAGCAGTCCAACATCACTAACCAGATCAATCACTGTTTTTGGTAGAAATTATATTTATACATGGCAAAAAACTTACTAGTAGGTGTAGTAGAGTAATAAAAAACCAACAGACCCAACCATCATGACATGCATGCTGCTGATTCTGTGTAATTGAATAAGTAACTAAAAGGGGCGTGTTCAAAATAATAGCAGTGTAAAGTTCAATTAGTGAGGTCATTCATTCTGTGAAAAAATGGGTGTCAAACAGGTGGCCCTTATTAAAGTATAAAAGCAGCAGATG
This sequence comes from Trichomycterus rosablanca, assembly GCF_030014385.1. Taxonomy (NCBI): domain Eukaryota; kingdom Metazoa; phylum Chordata; class Actinopteri; order Siluriformes; family Trichomycteridae; genus Trichomycterus; species Trichomycterus rosablanca. The sequence continues at coordinate 2,845,009 of NC_085989.1, read as the reverse complement.
TTGTACATGCTGGTTATGGTGCATTTCTCTCTAAAAAACAGAGTGAAATGGGTCGTTCCAGACATTGTTCAGAAGAACAGCGTACTTTGATTAAAAAGTCGATTGGAGAGGGAAAAACATAAAAAAGTGCAGAAAATTATAGGCTGCTCAGCTAAAATGATTTTAAATGCTTTAAAATGGCAACCAAAACCAGAAAGATGTGGAAGAAAATGGAAAACTACCATTCAGATGGATTGAAGAATAGCCAAAATGGCAAAGACTCAGCCAATGATCAGCTCCAGGGAGATCAAAGAAGGTCTAAAGTTACCTAAGAGTACTGTGACGGTTAGAAGATGCCTGTGTGAAGCCAAGCTATCGGCAAGAAGCCCCCGCAAAGTCCCATTGTTGCAAAAATGACATGTGCTGAAGAGGTTACAATTTGCCAAAGAACACATTCACTGGCCTAAAGAGAAATGGCGCAACATTTTGTGGACTGATGAAAGCAAGATTGTTCTTTTTGGGTCTAGTGGCCGCAGACAGTTTGTCAGACGACCCCCGAACACTGAATTCAAGCCACAGTACACTGTGAAGACAGTGAAGCATGGTGGCTCAAGCATCGTGATATGGGGATGTTTCTCATACTATGGTGTCAGGCCTATTTATCGCATACCAGGGATCATGGATCAGTTTGAATACATCCAAATACTAGAAGAGGTCATGTTGCCTCATGCCAAAGAGGAAATGCCCTTGAAATGGATGTTTCAACAAGACAATGACCCCAAACACACCAGTAAGCGTGCCACATCTTGGTTTCAGACCAACAAGATTAATGTTATGGACTGGCCAGCCCAATCTCCGGACCTTAAACCAATAGAAAACTTGTGGGGTGACAACAAAAATGCTGTGTCTGAGGCAAAACCAAGAAATGCAGAGGAATTGTGGAATGTGGTCCAATCGTCCTGGGCTGGAATACCTGTTCACAGGTGCCAGAAGTTGGTTGACTCCATGAAACAGATGTGAAGCAATTCTCAGAAACAGTGGTTATACAACTGATTATTAGTTTAGTGGTTTACAGGAAAGCTAAATATTGAAGCATTTTTCAGTTTAAACAGTAAATGTTTGAGTTTGTAAAGAAAAATGCAGACACTGCTATTCTTTTGAACAGCCTAATATTCCCTTTTCTTCACTTTCTGTAAAGTAATAACACATTTGATCAATTTTAATTCATGTTTTGATTTGGAAAAGAATTTGCAGTGTTGTCAATGCATTTGTGTGTATGAAAATAAAAGCTATTATAAGAATTCTGAGCTTTATTCACTTTTTTAAACACACTGCTATTATTTTGAACACAACTGTATATATATAATATCAGATATAGGTATGAATGAGAATAATGAGTGATAATATACAGAAAGTGATAAGTTATAACTGATATATACATGTAGGTAATACAAGAACTAAAATATCAAGGGGGAATATGTAGGTTTGGAAATGGTGGCACAAATGACATTTAAATGACATGACAGCTCTGCTCGGAAGAGTGGAGCCTGTTATAGCCTTATAGAGGAGGCCAACATCTTTTGGAAAGGGGCGTTTGAACAAGCTTATAATCATGCGTCCACATACTTTTGGCTATATAGTCGACTCGATATAGAATAGGGGGCTGAGTGAACAGGGTTGAATCCTAGATGTCACAATGAGACTTACATAATGGCACTACATGAAAGCCTTGTGCACCCTATGTAGTGGACTATAGTAGTGCACTAGGGAGTGGATTTAGATGCAGCCAGATCCAGCTGATGCATCGAAAGGAAGGTCAGTCCTCCTCCTCCTCCTCCTCCTCCTCCTTCTCCTCCTCCCCATCCTCGTCCTCCTCTGTATTCCAGTGTTTTGTGCTGCACACTTGATTATTCATTCCGTCCAGGTAGAAGAAACCGCTCGGGCACTGCTCGTGTGCGCGCGCGCGTGTGTGTATGTGTGTGTGTGTGTGTGTGTGTGCGCGCGCGCGTGTGTGCAGCTGGCATCGGATCGTCGGACTGGTTCACTGCGCGAGACCTGCAGTCCATGCACGAGGAATTGCTGCATTGAAGCTTTTGCAACGGACCGGATAATTCGGACCGGGATTAATCACGATATATCGGGTTCGGTTTTACCGGGAGAGGGAATCGAGCTAGTGTTAAAGAGGTGAGTGATCGAAGGCGTGCAGACATCAGACGTGGAACACAATAGACTATAAAATGTCAAGTGCCTTATTGCGTGCCTGAATAGGGGGGACGAATTGACGCACTGGATGGCTGGTGTATATTTCCAGATCTGCATCAATTCTGATCTCATGAGAATAATCGGTATCGTCGTGTATTCACAGCTTCTTTTTCTTTATATCAAATCGAAGTGAATAGTTCTGAAGCAAAGCAGAAGATGTTAATTGATCTTAATTGTCGCATTGGATGTAAATCTCCAGATCTGTGTCGGATTACAAAATAATAACATGATCAGGGGCCTATTAATGTGTTTTAGGTTCGAATAAATAAATAAACGCGTGATTAATATAGTTATTAGATCAGGAAGAACAATAGACTTGCATTGACGTTTTGGATATAGGCTGCATGATCATGCTGTTAGTATTGAAGGTTTAAATAATACTAAATAAATAATACTTAGCAATGAGGAATGGGCTTGTGCATCTATAAAATCATTTCCCCTACATATATAAGATATTGGATGTACTAAATCATTTCTTCTTTCTCTATATAATAAAGGTTTGTATTAGTATGATGTATATTGAGTAATGTGTAGCTTTGAATAGACTGGTGCATCCATAAAACGATTCACCATAGACATTTTCTATACACCAGATCCATCCATTTCAAAATAATGATTATTACTATCGCCATGGACTGAAGGTTTGTGTTTATAATTTATGTACGGTATTTTGAATAATATAAAGGAATTGTTTGCTAGACACTCTGCTCTATCTGTACCTGATCTAGATCATGTTATTTATATCTCTATGTAATGAAGGTGCTTGTGCATCCATAAAATTATTTCTATAGATATATTGGATGTACTGAATCATTTTTTCTTCTCTTTTTCACTATATAATAAAGGTTCGTATTATTATGATGTATATTGAGTAATGTGTAGCTTTGAAAAGACTGGTGCATCCATAAAGACCATTCGCACATCAAATAGACATTTTCTATACACCAGATCCATCTATTCTAAAATGATGATATTATTACTGTCACCATGGACTGAGGGTTTGTGTTTATAATCTATGTACGGTATTTTTAATATTACATAGGAATTACGTCCTAGACACTCTGCTCTATCTGTACCTGATCTAGTTTGTGTTATTTATATCTCTATGTATTGAAGGTTTGTACTAAACAAATGTACAATAAATAATACCTAGCAGTTAGATGGTAGGCACGAATTTTATAGATGGTGCATCCATAAAATCATTTTCTATAGATATATTAGATATATTGGACACACTGAATCATTTCTTCTTTCCTTTTTCACTATATAATAAAGGTTTGTGTTAGTATAATGTATACTGAGTAGCCATGAATATACTGGTGCATCCATAAAATCATTTGCCATAGACATTTCCAATACAACAGATCCATCCATTCCAAAATGATGATTATTACTATCGCCATGGACTGTATTTTGAATAATATAATATAAAGGAATTACGTGTCTGTAGCCTAGAATGGACAGGAACATCATAATAACATTTGCTAAACACTGCTGTATCTGTACCAGATCTATCATCCTGAAATCATAGCGTTACAGTTGCTATAATAAACACTTTATATGCTGTGGATGGATCTCCAGGTCTGAAGAACAGGCTGCAGCATTCAGTATATTAGACCAGGATCCATCTACAGACCAAATTCACTGATTATCATTGCTATCATGATTAAGTAGATCTGGTGATGACAAAATAATGGGCCGATGTGATGTGTGTTCACTCTGGTAGCCAAAAATGAGCCTGTCCAGCTATAATAATGTTCTGTGTGTAGAAACTCTGGCTCTATCTGGTCTGACGTAATAATATTTGAATAATTGCTTTGGAAATTTCACGTTGGAAACTTTATTTCAGTATTTTTGGTATTTCCCTTTCAGCTATTGTGTAATGATCAGTTCTAAACTAAATATCTATTTCAACATGATACAGACTCCATGTTTTATAGCCTATTTAATGCTGTAGCCAAGAATTGAACGTAGGGAGGGGGGAACCAAATCTACCGGGAAGGAGTGGTGGGGGTTCCTGACATCCTGCCATTCTTGTTATCAACAACTGATGGGAACACTGACCGATCCTGAGTGGAATATGTTTATTAATTGTTTTTATATCCATAAATTAGGGGGGCATATCTGATTATGCTTGTTAGTGAAGGTCTGCAATATCATGTGACTAAGGGGGAAATTACTTTTTCACATGACAGTAAATATCCACCAAATCTTTATCATTTTATATAAATCATTCTGTGTTTTTATCTTCAGCTCTGTAGGATGAGGCATTGAACGTGGGCTGCTCACAGGCGCCCATCATCACCCTCTTCAGTGCCTGCAGTGAGAAAATCCTGCTGCCTTCTGGTCAGCGGCACAAAAGCATCAGATTTTCCTCGTGATGGCCACCCTGCTGCGAAAGATCGGCCTGATCCGCCTGCACGACCGAGACACGGAGGACCCCAAGCACCATCCGAAAGGCACCAAGCAGGGCAACCAGAAGAACAGCACCAAGCACTGTAACCAAAACGAGACGAACATCCTGAGCACGCCCGAAATCAAGGCCAAGCGCTCGGACGTCTCGGCCAAAGACAAAACCCCCGCCAAGGACAAGCCGAGCAAGGACGCCAAGGAGAAGCAGCAACAGACCGGCACCTCCAAATCCATGCCGCCCCTGGCGCCCAACAGGCAGCACTGCGCTCAGGTGAGGACGCGGCGCCTCATGAAGGAGCTGCAGGAGATTCGACGCCTGGGGGACGACTTCATCACGGTGGAGCTGGCCGACGACAACCTGTACGACTGGAACGTCAAGCTGCACCAAGTGGATAAGGACTCGGCGCTTTGGCAGGACATGAAGGAAACCAACACCGAGTACATCCTGCTCAACGTGTCCTTCCCGGACAACTTCCCGTTCTCGCCGCCGTTCGTCCGCGTGCTCACCCCCAGGCTGGAGAACGGCTACGTGCTGGACGGAGGAGCTATCTGCATGGAGCTCCTCACGCCGAGAGGCTGGTCTAGCGCCTACACCGTGGAGGCAGTGATGAGGCAGTTTGCAGCCAGTCTTGTTAAAGGACAGGTAAGACGTTCATGATGTATCTGGGTTGGTTGTGTTGTGATCGGTGCCCTGCAGTGAGAACGCTGAGGATGATTGCTAGGATATGAAGTGGATAGACACCCAATGGAGCCAAAAATGGCCAAAAGAATGAAAATAGTCCAGGACAGGGGTCCAAAATGGGTTCTGGTGTCCCTGATTGTGTCTAAATAAGATGATGCTGGCATTCATAGATATACAGAATCGTAGGGTTTAATTCAACTCATTTCATGGCATCTGTGTTATTCTGTTAATGACGAGTGATATTAATGCCCGTGATGTTGCAGTGGCTTGTCCAGCAACTTTATGGTCAGTAAGAAACTAATGGCGCCAGTGGGAATGGACTTTTGATTCAAGAATAAAGACGAGGTATTGTTCCACCATCTGGCTTCTTTTTATGTCCAGCTGAGCCTGTGGTTCATGTTTGAGTCTCTAGGGTGTACAATGGAGTCAACGTACATGCCAAAAGTATGTGGACACCCCTAGCTCCTAGTAATTTCCTAGTAATTTTCCTTTTCCGGCATGACTGGACCCAAGTGTTTTTAAAAAGGTCTATATCTATAAAGTCATAGTTTGATGAGGTGTAGAGTAACTCCAGTGGCCTGCACAAAGTCCTGACCTCAACCCAATTGAAAATCTTTAGATGGGCATGAAAGTAAGACTTTGTTAAGTGGTAAAAGCCCATAAATGCCCCATGTGACATAGTAAGTGCTTATTTTTGCTTTGAATTGTACCAGAAAACCAAAAAATTAACTTGCAGGTTGAATGTTTTAGGTATAATAGTATATTTCTGGTATCTATGGTATTTATAGTAGTTTATTGATTGGTGTTTATTGGTATTTATGGTGTATGCAAGTCATACAATTTTGGATATTCATATTGGCAGATGGATGGATGAATGGATGAATGGATGGATGGATGGATGGATGGATGGATGGATGGATGGATGGATGGATAGATAGATAGATAGATAGATAGATAGATAGATAGATAGATAGATAGATAGATGGATAGATAGATGAATAGATATGGATGGATAGATAGATAGACAGATAGATAGATAGATAGATAGATAGATAGATAGATAGATAGATAGATAGATAGATAGATAGATAGATAGATAGATAGACAGATAGACAGACGGATGGATAGACAGATAGACAGATAGACAGATGGATAGATGGATGGATGGATAGATAGATAGATAGATAGATAGATAGATAGATAGATAGATAGATAGATAGATAGATAGATAGATAGATAGATGGATAGATAGATGAATAGATATGGATGGATAGATAGATAGACAGATAGATAGATAGATAGATAGATAGATAGATAGATAGATAGACAGATAGACAGACGGATGGATAGACAGATAGACAGATAGACAGATGGATAGATGGATGGATGGATAGATAGATAGATAGATAGATAGATAGATAGATAGATAGATAGATAGATAGATAGATAGATAGATAGATAGACAGATGGATAGATGGATAGATAGATGAATAGATATGGATGGATGGATAGATAGACAGATAGATAGATAGATAGATAGATAGATAGATAGATAGATAGATAGATAGATAGATAGATAGATAGATAGATAGATAGATAGATAGACAGATAGACGGACGGATGGATAGATAGATAGATAGATAGATAGATAGATAGATAGATAGATAGATAGATAGATAGATAGATAGATAGATAGATAGATAGATAGATTTTCCAAAGGGAAATTAAAGAAGGTATTAACAGATGACCATGAGAAATACACAATATTTGCGTCAGCCTAGAATTCCCATATTGCTGCATCATGTCCTGTGTATAGAGTATAATTGTTTAAATCAGATCAAGTTGACTTTTGACTTTGGACCCTACAATGCTCTTTTGTGGACAAGTACGATTGGGGGTCGTATTTAAGGTCTGTTGTTTAAACACAAGGGCACAGGTGAGCATTGGCTTTGAATACGAGTTGCATTGTTTATGCCATCTGTCTGTTTAATCCCATCAGTGTGCTTCAACTTCGTGGATTGAATTGAATAGGTGTAACGTCTAGGCTTGGTGGGCTCATGAGTCAGGACCAGAGCTTCTCATCCCAAATCCTGTAGGACCAAGTTCTCCCTGCTCTATGGTCCTAAAGTAATCATGGCACCATCTGTAGCTTGAATGCGCTGTATTCCGGAGGGTTCTATACACACTGCGGTTTATTTTGAGGGATTAAGGAGGACCGGTTGATCTTGACGTCGCATTGTTTAGTCATAGACAGGTGAGAGTACGGTTTTTAGTTGCTCTGGAGTAATCGTGTATTGAGTCTATTGTTTGTAGCAGAACAAATAGGCTTTGGATTCACCTGTGGGGACCACATGAACAGGTGAAAACGTCCTTCAGGTCTGTGCACGCAGAATCTACAGGTGTAATGTAAACATACAAGGATTGGGGTTTGGGTTTGGCAATGTCTATGACTTTTGTTCTTTTGTTGACAGGTAAGAGCTTATTTATATGATATTTAATGCTTATTGTGCCAGATTCTGAGAACACATCCTTTCATCTATACATATTTAATCTGTTTTTATTGTCTGCAGCATTTAAAGACCGTTTCTGATCTACACACTGCTGACGCAACAGATTCACAAGCCTTTATTTTAGTGCTACTACCCTACCATCACTGCCCAATTACAGTTAAACAATTGATCTTATAAAATATCATGTGAGCCTACTTCAGAAAGGTCTCCATGTCTCTTTAGACATGTCCTATACCCCCTGTATTGCACTGTCAACCTTACGAGGCTAATTTTTCCACCTCTCTGTGATTTATTCTTACAAAGAACCATAAGTCACCCAGAGGAACACACTGTACCCCAAATATTCTTCCACCATGTCTGCGCGTCAACCAGACATTAAGGTGATACATTTTTGACAAACTTAAAGCTGGAACAGTACTCAAACGCTTCACGAATTTAAAACTGAGGACACAGACAACATGACACAGACACGGACAAATAAAATACTGTATTTGTGCTTATCTTTTATTTTTCTAAATAATGAATTTCTTTTTATTTCTGAGGTAGGTACAAACTATGCCAAATAATGCTTATTGTGTAAAAAAACTGATATGAAATTTTAAAACAAATCCAACATTATATATATACGTATATATATATATATATAAACAAATAATACAAATAAAGAAAGTATCCTGACATAATTAAATTTGGCTGGAAAATTCAGAACCTGGCAACCCTGTAGTGACGTCAACCAGATGAGGTGAATAGCGCCAGCGCCCTCTGCTGTTTAAAGTGAATATCGATTCATCTTAAATGAATAACCGATTCGAATCGTGGCACATGTGCACCGATTTATAACTGTTTTGTGGTGCATCGTTACATCCCTATAAATATGAGAAACGTTTATCTTATCTTTAAATAAAATGCTTTAGTCGTTCAGATGTATAGAACACAACCTCCTTTTTATCATGCAGAGAATTCAAGGTCGACAGAACAGACTCCCCATGGTGCTAAAACAGAGATTCGGTGCTGCATTTAATCATGAAGGTTGTAAGATGATTTCTAAAATATTAATAATCATTTAATCATTTTACACACGACTCTTATTAAACTATTAAGCTCTAATTCTCTTAAAATCACCAATGGTTGGATCTAAATGCAGCTTTAAAATGATAACATGGTGCGTTTTGGTGCTTTGCATTGTACTGACAGATAGAAAATATGTCACTAATGGTCTTATTTAATATGATAATAATAATAACAATGCAAATAGAGTTTTGGTGTCGTAGTTTAAGAAAATAGAGCAAGAACGAGGAGCTGACGACCCCGGTTAATTTACGATTCTAATTCTGTACGCTGTAGTGTGCCAGATTCATTGCCTATGTGTTTTTTCCCTTCTTTTCACTGCCTGCAGCATTAAAGGCCGATTACTGATCTACACACTGCTGACACGACACACTCACAGTGATTCTAGATGAGCTTTTTTTCTAGTGATACTTCTTTCACAGAAGTTATTCAATTACATTTACACATTTGATGTCAGAACGTTCCGCGAGTCTCCCGCAGTACCGGCGTTCTACCAGAGAGGTCGCCAAATCCCCCAATGAATGAATAAATTAATAAATAAATGCCTTTATTGTCATTGTTTATAAAAATACCACGAAATACACCGATCAGCCATAACATTAAAACCACCTCCTTGTTTCTACACACATCCGTTTTATCGGCTTCACTTTGTACTTCTACAGTTACTGACTGTAGTCCATCTGTTTCTCTGCATGCTTTGTTAGCCCTCTTTCACCCTGTTCTTCAATGGTCAGGACCCTCACAGGACCACCACAGAGCAGGTATTATTTAGGTGGTGGATCATTCTCAGCACTGCAGTGACACTGACATGGTGGTGGTGTGTTAGTGTGTGTTGTGCTGGTATGAGCGGATCAGACACAGCAGTGCTGCTGGAGTTTATAAACACCTCACTGTCGCTGCTGGACTGAGAATAGTCCACCAACCAAAAATATCCAGCCAACAGCGCCCCGTGGGCAGCGTCCTGTGACCACTGATGAAGGTCTAGAAGATGACCGACTCAAACAGCAGCAGTAGATGAGCGATCGTCTCTGACTTTATCTATCTATCTACAAGGTGGACCAACTAGGTAGGAGTGTCTAATAGAGTGGACAGTGAGTGGACACGGTGTTTAAACTCATACTCATACCAGCACAACACACACTAACACACCACCACCATGTCAGTGTCACTGCAGTGCTGAGAATGATCCACCACATAAATAATACCTGCTCTGTGGGGGTCCTGTGGGGGTCCTGACCATTGAAAAACAGCATGAAAGGAGCTAACAAAGCATGTAGAGAAACAGATGGGCTACAGTCAGTAATTGTATAACTACAAAGTGCTTCTATATGGAAAGTGGAGCTGATAAAATGGACAGTGAGTGTAGAAACAAGGAGGTGGTTTTAATGTTATGGTGCCTTTGTGTTTCTTATTTCACCAACATCAGTACAAGTTGAAAATTGAAATTATCCAAATAAGGCAAAATCTAGTCGGGCCGCTACTATGGCACTGTTGCTAAGATTGTAAACATAAAATATATTGTCATATCTTTGTAGAAATGCCTTCGAGTGCCAGATTCAAAGAACACAGTCTCGTTTTCATTGGCTGTACGATTTAAGGACAATTACTGATCTGTACTTTGATAAAACAGCCTTTCAGAGGAGCTAGAACTGGCATATGGAGCTGCATTCTGTCATGAAGGTCTTGAGATTAAGAAGTGATATTAATCTTTAGGAATTATTTAATGATCTTTACTGGTGGTATGAATCACTTTACAGTCTGTTGCAGTACTGTAGTGCTACCAGAGTTGCTTGTTTTGAAACTGGGGTGGGAGTGCAGGGTCAGAAATTGTATGGTGCCCCTGAGATGGCAGAGATGGGATTCAAACCCACAACTTTTTAATTGATAGCGCAAAGCTGGGCCTGCTAGGCTACCACTGTCCCACAGTAATATAGTGATTTTAGTGATTTGGATTGCACTGACATTGGTTTAAATAAAAATTTGAAGGAAGGGTACTGAGGGAATGGAAATTATACAGTTGCAACTTATATTCCTACCAGTGGGGTCTTTAAATCTCAACATAAGGCATGTTTTTAAAAAAAATGCATTTTCTCCCCATTATTCTCCCAATTTCGCGACTCAATTTTGTCTTCCGCTGCTGAGAGATACCAGATCGCATTCGAGGAGAGCACGTCGCTGTACACGCTTCTTCCGACACGTGTACAGCCCTCCTCTTCTCGCCCCTGCATTCTGCACAAGCGTCTCTTCCGCCAATCAGGGTCCTTACACAGCATATAAAGACCCACCCACACATAGATATGGTGGCCAATTAGTGTGGGGTGCCAATGGGTGTGTATGAGTGTGTGTGGGCTGGGATAGGCTCCAGCACCCTTCCCCCTGCGACCCTGATTAGATAAGCGGTTAAGAAAGTGAGTGACTGACGCTTACTGTTCTTTAAATTCTGATTCTGTAATGTGCCTCCTTTCCTAAAATGCTACAGTGCGTCAGATTCACCGGTCGTGTCCTTTTCACTGCCCGCCACATTCAAGGGCGATTAGTGATCTGGACAGTGCTGACACGACTCTCAGAGGTGCTTAAACAAAGAAACGATGCTGTTTTCTATCAGGAAGCTCCTGAGATAATAAAAAAGCCTTTAGTAATATTATTTAAGTGGATTTATAAATGATTCCTACAGCAGTGTAATTTTGTTTGATTTCTGGCCGTATTCTTGTTGAATCGTTAAACGCAGCGACGGCCGACCTCTCGAGCGTGTGGATGTGATTTTTTATAGCTGCTGTGCACTGTAGCTCGGAGGCGTTGTGTAGTTTTAATTATTCTGATGGGCTGTGGTAGCTAGTCAGCTCGACGGCGCGTCTCGTAACGCGGTGCATCTCGGTGGCGCACGAATGATTTCCTTTCATGTCGGGAGAAAGAAGTGGAGATAATAGCATGCCGGAACAGAAAAGTCATTATGCGAAGCCTTGATCTTTTGTTCGCTGGGAACACAGAGATGCTGCTTTTATTGCCTTTGTTTAGATACCGTGTAATGATGGAGCCGGGTGAAAAATTGCCAAGATTTCAGTTATTCAACAACGATTCAAACGGGAGTGCAAACAGATCCCGAATCCTGAATCACTGTGTTCAGTCTGTGTCTCTGTGTTCAGTGTGTGTGTCTCTGTGTTCAGTCTGTGTGTCGCTGTGTTCAGTCTGTGTCTGTGTTCAGTGTGTGTGTTGCTGTGTTTAGTGTGTCGCTGTGTTCAGTCTGTGTGTCTCTGTGTTCAGTCTGTGTGTCTCTGTGTTCAGTGTGTGTGTCTCTGTGTTCAGTCTGTGTGTCACTGTGTTCAGTCTGTGTGTCTCTGTGTTCAGTCTGTGTCTCTGTGTTCAGTGTGTGTGTCTCTGTGTTCAGTCTGTGTGTCGCTGTGTTCAGTCTGTGTGTCTCTGTGTTCAGTGTGTGTGTCTCTGTGTTCAGTCTGTGTGTCTCTGTGTTCAGTGTGTGTGTCTCTGTGTTCAGTCTGTGTCTCTGTGTTCAGTGTGTGTGTCTCTGTGTTCAGTCTGTGTGTTGCTGTGTTCAGTCTGTGTGTCTCTGTGTTCAGTCTGTGTGTCTCTGTGTTCAGTCTGTGTCTGTGTTCAGTCTGTGTGTCTCTGTGTTCAGTCTGTGTCTCTGTGTTCAGTCTGTGTGTCTCTGTGTTCAGTCTATGTGTCTCTGTGTTCAGTGTGTGTTGCTGTGTTCAGTGTGTTTGTTGCTGTGTTCAGTCTGTGTGTCGCTGTGTTCAGTGTGTGTGTCGCTGTGTTCAGTCTGTGTCTGTGTTCAGTGTGTGTGTCTCTGTGTTCAGTCTGTGTCGCTGTGTTCAGTCTGTGTATCTCTGTGTTCAGTCTGTGTGTTGCTGTGTTCAGTGTGTGTGTCGCTGTGTTCAGTGTGTGTGTCTCTGTGTTTAGTCTGTGTCTCTGTGTTCAGTCTGTGTCTCTGTGTTCAGTCTGTGTTTTGCTGTGTCCAGTGTGTGTGTCTCTGTGTCCAGTCTGTGTGTCTCTGTGTTCAGTCTGTCTCTGTGTTCAGTCTGTGTCTCTGTGTTCAGTGTGTGTGTCGCTGTGTTCAGTGTGTGTGTCTCTGTGTCCAGTCTGTGTGTCTCTGTGTTCAGTCTGTGTCTCTGTGTTCAGTGTGTGTGTCTCTGTGTTCAGTCTGTGTCTCTGTGTTCAGTCTGTGTCTGTCTTTGTCTCTGTGTTCAGTCTGTGTGTCGCTGTGTTCAGTCTGTGTGTTGCTGTGTCCAGTGTGTGTTTCTCTGTGTCCAGTCTGTGTGTCTCTGTGTTCAGTCTGTGTCTCTGTGTTCAGTCTGTGGGTCTCTGTGTTCAGTGTGTGTGTCGCTGTGTTCAGTCTGTGTCTCTGTGTTCGGTCTGTGTGTCTCTGTGTTCAGTCTGTGTGTCTCTGTGTTCAGTCTGTGTGTCACTGTGTTCAGTCTGTGTGTCTCTGTGTTCAGTGTGTGTGTCGCTGTGTTCAGTCTGTGTATCTCTGTGTTCAGTCTGTGTCTCTGTGTTCAGTCTGTGTCTCTGTTCAGTCTGTGTGTCTGTGTTCAGTCTGTGTGTCTCTTTGTTCAGTGTGTGTGTCTCTGTGTTCAGTGTGTGTGTTTTCCACTCATTTGTATCCCAGTTTTGTCTCGGTGCACGAACAGGTCGCTGCTGTTCGGATTCACATTTAGTTTTGATGTTTTGATGACGCATCCAGCAGCACTGTTTAAATCCCTTCGTGCCCTCTGCGGATTATATAATAACTGCAGATCGGGTTCTCCCACAATGCAACAGTGTGCATCGACTGATCTTCATTCAGCGGATTACCCGTCTGGCATTTCAGCCCAGCGCTCGATACACGATGTGCTGCAGGACACAGGATGAATCCTAAAGTGGTTCTGCACCTAAAATCCCTTGAAAACCCCTTGGTGCACCAACAGTTTGTAATCCACCTGTTTTCAGACCTCCAGATTTCAGTATTTAATCTACAGATGAACACAGGTTGCTGGTTTTAATAAAGCATGATCAGCCGAGTGTTTTTTATTAAATTAATACATTTTGGCCTGAAGTCGGACCATAGCAAAACAATCTGAGAGTATAATTCTAGTGTCACAATACCTAACAACAAGTCCAGTGTTCTCTCAAAATCGACACCTTGAAGCTTGTTGCCTCCTGGAGGAGAAATTTGTGGTCAGATAAAACAAACACTGAGGTTATGATTGGAGAACATAACAACACTGTAAAGCTACTGTAAAGCATGTTAGCAATAGTATTTTGCTTCAGGGCTGTATGCAATTTGTGTTCCAGCAGAACAATGAAACCACACATCAAAATAGGTTTTTATTGTGGCTACATTACACTATAATGTAATAAATAGTAATTTTTGTTTAAAAAAAACACAATAACACAATAAAATAACTTAAATTCACAGAGGATGATACATTAGATCTATCTATAACTTTTCTATTATTCTATCTCTGCATTTTTCCCATTTACTTCAAATCTAGTCGTATCCAATTACCCAGTAGTATCTTTCCTCCAGTGCTGCGGACCTTGACCCTGACCAAGGAGGGCCGTACCTAACACACACCCCCTCCGACACGTGTGCAGCTCCCAACCGCTATTCTTTACCTGCCCGAGACTGATTCCCACAGGGATCAGTATCGCGTACGGAGAGTCACGCACTGCTCCTCATTATTCATCATCTCAGTGCAGTCAGCAAAGAATCCACAATCCTGAAACCCTGACCAGGGTAAAGCTGTGGTAAAACATGAAAATGAATTGAAATTAAATGTCCTTTGACCCTTGCGGTGTGTGGTGCATCTGTCCGGGGACGATTTGTGGTTCCATGAACTTTCCACTGGTGGATTATGGAACCTATCGTGCTGATTTAAGGTGTCCATTTAAGGTAACTCTTTTTCTTATTGAAGTCTTTAATAATTTGGTTCCCCATGACTCCAGAGACTTTACCTGCCCGAGACTGGTTCCCACAGGGATCAGTATTGTGCATGGAGAGTCACGCACTGCTCTCCATTATTCATCATCTCAGCCACAACCCTGACCAGGATAAAGCTGTGGTAAAACATGAAAATGCGTCTGTGGTTCCATGAACTTCCTACAGGTAAATTATGGAACCTATTGTGTCCATTGTGATTCTTTTTTCCATCCAAGTCTTTAATAATTTGGTTCCTCATGACTCTGGAGATTCTTTATATTTACTATGACTGCTACTCATTGCATTAAATCCTCCCACCAATGGCAGCATCTTTTAATATAAAGCATATACATTAATATGCTGTACATTTGAAATACAGTGACTACATATGCTTGTTTATTCTCATGAATGCATATTTTGTGTTTATATTTATAAGTACAAAGTCAAAGAACATTAAGTGTGTGAGTTTCAAGTGGATATTTGCACCGGACGAATATTAAATGGTAAAAACAGCACATTTTGAATATCCGTCCCTCTCACCTGCTGTATACTCTGGTATATTTTACCAGGGTTTAAATGTGCACACGTTCTTAGAGCATTTTCATAGTTTAGATTTATTTCCTGACCATGGTGTGGCAGATTAAGGTTCGCTTCGCCCCTTTAATGCTGAAATCACAGGTTTTGTGAGCTGAATCACGGCGCTCTCTCGACTGAGTGCACTGTGTTACTTCTGGATCATTACATGTAGAGGGCCTGCGGCGAGACCGAGCTATTTCTGTCTCCGCTATCAGTGCTGGCATGGGTACGACCCCGGCCCGAGGCATGGCATCGCTGCCACATCGCTGCCGTAGACTCTGAGAGGATTGAGTTTATAGAGTCGGTCTGTTACCTGGAGGCTCAGATGAACACACGCCGCTGAGTTTCTTAATGGTTCATGTGGTGGAATTTAATCTCTGGTGATTGAGGGAAATTCCAGCAGCAGATCAACTTTTCCTCGGTGACAATAATTCAATAAGATGCTAGCCGTTTAGCAAGTCTTGGGCTTGCCTTGATTTGACCGAAAACGAAATGTAAACAAGCCAGCGTGGATCAGTTTTTAGAAACCTTGGAGCTAAATTGTAGGTAATTAATGTATTAATCAAGTATTGTTGAGTATAAATGAGTAATAATTAATATTAATAGAAATTACCAGTATAGAGACACTTAAATGTGTTGGGTAAAATGATCAGACCAGTAATTGAAAGGTCGCTGGTTCAAGCCCCATCACTGCCAGGTTGTCGCTGTTGGGCCCCTGAACAAGGCCCTTAAGCCTCAAATGCTTAGACAATACACTGCCACAGTACTGTAAATCACTTTGGATAATAAATAAGCTTTAATGCTTAATTTACTAATAAAAATGATTAATTAAGAGCGGATCTGTGGCATGTAGAGAAAGCCAGTGTTGTGCTATTTAATACATCACCTCTCTTCTATACCAAACAGACACATTATAATATTCTGATCATGAATTATTAAAATTACACATCGGTACAGAGCCGCTGGCGAGGGGAAACATGTAGTTTGTGCACTGTTGACCTTATTGCACAACTGAAAGCTTATTATTTAATGAAAATGATATATTACATAATGAGTGTGGCTGAAACAGCTAGAAAGGGTGTCCACATACTTTTAAGTAGCCTCATATAGTGAGTGTAATGAAATATTATTACAAGACAAAATGTACACAAGTTTGATCTTCACCGAATCGAACCGTTCGTTCCCTTAGCGCTGGAGATCAGATCAGAATTTCCACGGCTGTTCTTGGACACTGTTTTACATCTTGAGTTACACACGAGGATCAGATGAACCTGATACGTCTGAGCTTGTTACGCCACCGCCGTCTCCAGAAACCCACAACCTCTCCAGGGCAATGTGAGAGAAAAATGTTCATTTACACTAGAAGTATTAATACGTAATCAATTACTACTTAGAACATGGAGATCCAGTAGTCATATTCCAATATTCCAAGAATACTGCTACAGTAGAATGTTACTGGATGTGTACATGGTGTACGTGACCATAAACACGTCAGTGACATTGTATGACGTCCAGAACCCAGTTTTCCTGTGTTCTAGCTGCGAGATCTCTGTTAACTGTGCTAAAAAGACACAACAGGAGGATATAAGGATGTTTATTTTTTCCTGTGTTATCACATTCACAGTCTCTGTGTGAGATCTGTCGTTGTGATCTCTATACACTCTCTGAGGTATTTCATTAAGGGTTTGTCCACCACAGCACAAAGGGTGGCGATGGCTCAGTGGTTAGGTTACTGGACTAATAATCAGAAGGTTGCCTGTTCAAGCCACATGACCACCCAAGTTGCCACCGTTGTTGCTTGAGTTGAATTCTGTCATAATTGTAAGTCGTTTTGGATAAAATGTAGACAACACTCATGCATTCGTTCTATCGTTTACACCTTGGAACTGTCAGGTGTAGCCAGTCCACATATTGCATGTGGGATCAGTTGGCACAAAACCCAGCAGAAATGTGGAAAACATACCAGAAGAAAAAATAGGACCTTTTTTAATTGCATTTTCATGTTTTATCACTGCTTTATACTGGTTAGGGTCGTGATGCGTCCAGCTTTCATGGAGTAACTGGGTGCGAGTAACAGTAACACACCCCAAAAAGGACGCCAATCCA
>NC_085989.1:2455000-2522500 GCF_030014385.1 Trichomycterus rosablanca | reverse complement strand
ATAGATAGAAAGAAAGATAGACAGATAGATAGATAGATAGACAGACAGACACAGACAGACAGACAGATAGAAAGAAAGATTGATAGAAAGAAAGATAAATAGACAGATAGATAGATAGATAGATAGATAGAAAGAAAGATAGACAGATAGATAGATAGACAGACAGATAAATAAATAGATAGATAGATAGATAGATAGATAGATAGATAGATAGATAGATACAGACAGATAAATAGATAGATAGATAGATAGATAGATAGATAGACAGACAGACAGACAGACAGACAGACAGACAGACAGACAGACAGATAGATAGAAAGAAAGATTGATAGAAAGAAAGATAAATAGACAGATAGATAGATAGAAAGAAAGATAGACAGATAGATAGATAGACAGACAGATAAATAGATAGATAGATAGATAGATAGATAGATAGATAGAAAGATAGATAGACAGACAGATAAATAGATAGATAGATACAGAAGATCGACAGACAGATAGAGATAGACAGATAGAGACAGACAGATAGATCAACAGACAGACAGACAAATAGATAGACAGACAGACAGATAGGAAGATTGATAGAAAGAAAGATAAATAGACAGATAGATAGATAGATAGATAGATAGATAGATAGATAGATAGATAGATAGATAGATAGATAGGTAGACTAATTGGCTACAGGACAAAAAGGGAGAAAATGCAAAAAAAATTGAATCAATGTCAAAAATAGAGTAATACAGTACTGCGGTTTCTATGTGGTTACCGGGATAACTCAAAATGTAAAGTAGGACAGCACTAATTGTCTAGATTACACTATGATCAGTTTAGTACTAAGCCACCAGCATAAACAGCATGATGTGGTGTCAAAGTGTATTTGTAATATATCGTACATGTTGCTCCTTTAACTCTTCCCAGGAGCACAAGGCCAAGGTGGTCCAGCTGGAGCAGCGCGTGGCGAAGGTGAAAACCCGCTACTCGGTGGCCCTGCGAAACCTGGAACAGATCAGCGAGCAGATCCACGCCCAGAGGGGCCGCGCCCGCACCGCCAGGCAGAGGAACCGCGCCCGCGGCGGGCGCAGCTCTCCCGTAGGGGCGGAGTCTGAGGTCGAGGCGGTCATACAGGCGGGGGCTTACGGGGGGGTCGGGTCGAGCCTGCTGGAGAACGACTGGGCCGACCAGGAGAGGACCAGGCGGTGGGTGGAGAAGCACCGGGAGGCCGGGTGGGGCCAGGCGGCGGAGAGGGCGGGCTCGGACTCGCTGTCGGTCATCAGCCTGCAGACCATCGCGTCGGACCTGGAGAAGTGCGACTCCGTGGAGCACCTGGGCAACCTGAGCGACGTCGGGAGCATCGTGGGCGAGGAGCAGGACGGCGCCAGCGTCTTCAGGCGGGGCAACGAGGGCGATAAGGCGGCACCCGGGGCCGAGCGGCATCAGAAGGACCGGGAGAACTTCGTGAAGCAGCACCACCGCAGCGTGAGCTTGTGAGGAGCCCGGACGATACCGCAGCTGTTCACGCTAATCGCTCACGAGCGGCGGCGCTACGAGTCTCAGCTTTACACCGCGACGACGTAATCGGCAGAACGCAGCGCGAGTGAGAGAGAAGCGTGAAAGGTTGCACCGGGAAGGCATCGGGCGGCTCCTCCAGGACGCCGCCTCTCTCAGAACTCATTTTACTCGGTAATATAAAGGGAGGAATGGAAAATGTAGCGGGGAGAAGAAGTCCTGGTGTCACTTTCGTAACGCTGCATATAGAGCAGAGCCGAATCTGATACTCGCCTCCGTATTAATGAATAACAAGAAGGCAGGACGCGGACCGGCGGCTCAGCACGACGTCCCGCGCGAGCCGGAACAAAAATGCATCGATTCAGTTTATCAGTGTTGCACAGGGGTGCATGAATTTGATTTTGATTCCGTCTTGGCCCGAAGGTACCGAATTGGTACTGGGTTTTGATTTTAGCAACATAGGGTGTCTGAAAACCTAGTGACCCGCCCTGCTCCCTAATACCTACCTGATCAGCCTCAGTAGAGAGGATTCTAATGCGACATCGAACTCATGAGGCAGATTATTTAGATGCAGTACTTAGACAGAGATTACGTCCGATAAACCGTCCCTGACCAGCCCGAATTTGCAAATAAGCTCCACTTGCGCACCGTCATACAGACTAAACATCGACGAGAATTTATTCACATTCAAAAAGAACTCACTTTGGTACCAGAGCTGGGATCTCGAATACGTCGTATCGAATCTCGGCTCGGCCCGCCGGTTAGGCCGAGCGGCCACATGAACGACGATTGGCCTGTTGTTCATATATGGGCGGGACTAAGCCGGATGGGGTCTCGCTCTCTCGTAACTAATGCAATTACGACCTCTGCTGGCTGAATGCGCGCTGTCCGGGTGTGTCTCTCCGTACACAACGCTGAGCCGCGCTGCACTCGTCAAAGTGTAGGTGACGAGGCGCGTACGGCCGCCGCCCGCGTGTCGGAGGGGGCGTGGGTCAGCGTCGTTCTCCTCAGTCAGAGCGGGGATCGGCATTGATTGGCGCT
The DNA here is from genome assembly GCF_030014385.1 of Trichomycterus rosablanca. Taxonomy (NCBI): domain Eukaryota; kingdom Metazoa; phylum Chordata; class Actinopteri; order Siluriformes; family Trichomycteridae; genus Trichomycterus; species Trichomycterus rosablanca. The sequence goes on along the minus strand of NC_085989.1, from coordinate 2,519,953 downwards.
GATTCAGTCAGGTTATCACTCAGAATTAAGGCGCCTCAGTAGGAGCATTTTAACGCATATAGGAATTTAGACACGCCCTCTTCTCGTGAGCGCACATAGGATGATGTAGAACACGACACGTAGAGAGAGCGCCAGGTTTTCAGACAGACCCGATATTGAACGTGATCTTTCATTGTGCTTGACCACAGGATTCTATTTTTTTAAGTTAAAAAAAGCATAAAATGTGACTTGCTTGTGCAGCTATTAGTGTGGGTGTCTCAAAGCATCCCGGGTGCGATGACCTGGGTTTGTTCCTTATCTTTGGTCACTCTCTGTAGGAACTATGTCATGCTTTCCCACATCGAGTGGGTTGAGCGTCCCTCAGTGTGACTGAGTCAGTGAATGAGGCACCCTGACCGTCATGAAGCGCTTAATAATTACAAAAATACATAAATATACACCGATCAGCCATAACATTACAACTCACCGTCCATTTTATCAGCTCCACTTACCATATAGGAGCACTTTGTAGTTCTACAATTACTGACTGTAGTCCATTTGTTTCTCTGCATGCTTTGTTACCCTCCTTTCACCCTGTTCTTCAATGGTCAGGACCACCACAGAGCAGGTATTATTTAGGTGGTGGATCATTCTCAGCACTGCAGTGACACTGACATGGTGGTGTGTTAGTGTGTGTTGTGCTGGTATGAGCGGATCAGACACAGCACATCACGGTCACTGCTGGACTGAGAATAGTCCACCAACCAGAAATATCCAGCCAGCAGCGCCCCGTGTGCAGCGTCCTGTGCCCACTGATGAAGGTCTAGAAGATGACCGACTCAAACAGCAGCAATAGACGAGCGATCGTCTCTGACTTTACATCTACAAGGTGGACCGTCTAGGTAGGAGCGTCTGATAGAGTGGACAGTGAGTGGACACGGTGTTTAAAACTCCAGCATGCATACCAGCACAACACACACTAATACACCACCACCTTGTCAGTGCCTGTGGGGGTCCTGACCATTAAAGAACAGCATGAAAGGGGGCTAAAAAAGTATGCAGAGAAACAGATGGACTACAGTCAGTAATTGTAGAACTACAAAGTGCTTCTATATGGTAAGTGGAGCTGATAACATGGACAGTGAGTGTAGAAACAAGGAGGTGGTTTTAATGTTATGGCTGATCAGTGTATACACAGAGAAAAATAATAAACTTAATAGTTAAATAAACTTGTATGTGAACGCCCCCTTGTGGAGGCTTTATGTTACGTCTTGTATAGAGAGACTAAGATGCATTGTGACCCAAAAGTTTGATACCCCCAGACCTAGAGCATCTCCAGGTACGTCCTAAATGCCTATACAATACCTCCCTACTTAACCCTGCTGCAAATAGTACCGACACTAATCTAATGATGGTGCGCTAATTATACGTGCGTAGATGCCGCCTGCTTTCTGAAACCGCCCAATAAAACTGCGCTGCACATCATTATGTCTTCTGACACTTACCCAAAATGTCCTTGTGAACGTAGCCGTACTCTAAAATCCGTCGAGGGGAGAGAGACCGGGATGGTGTGTGTGTTAGTGTGAGAAATGACGGGGTGTGTGAGTACAGTCTGTCAGACTGTAAATAGATCCTGGTGTACGCTGTGGATCTGGAGACGGAAATAGCGTCCCTCCTGTCCTACCGCGAACGCCCGACGAGCCTCTCGTGCTGCTACGGTGTCTGTAACGTTCACCACGTTCTTACTGACAGATGAGAAGGTGAAAACAAATCTGCGTTTTGTGCTTTTGCTTTCGTTCGAGTGTGAAACGGTGACCCGCGCTCGTTTAATACTGGATGTGAAGAAGGGAGTCTTTAAACGATACTCTTTGGTTCACGGTGGTCAGGAGTAACGTACAGAAGCCTTCTGAACACCTTAGTGTTCACTTATTTATTGAAATTGACCCGTGTTGCTGTTGTAGTGCCACCGTAGTGCTGATAAACATGTTTACAGGTACAAATAATCATCCTACAGGGCTCATTTTCTCTCTGAAGTGATTGTATGTGAATGCGGTGCAGACGTTGTGCTGCTGGGATAGGAAATAATTCTTATGGAGCGTTCTGCACGGCCAGGGTCAACCCCAAAATCAGAAGAAGTTGGGACAGCATGGAAAATGCCTATTTGAGATATTTCATGTTTTATCTGCTCGACTTCATTTCATTTATTGATAAACATCCATTCCTGCATTTCAGGCCTGCAACACAGTATCAAAAAGTTGGGACGGTAAAGCATTTACCGTTTTCTAAAAGATGTTTTGGCACCGAAGACACCAAGTGATTTAGTGTTTCCGTTATTTTGTCCCGTTCTTCCTGCAAACACGTCTTAAGATGTGCAACAGTACGGTGTCTCCACGCGTTCTCTATTGGGGACAGGTCAGGACTGCAGGCGGGCCAGTCCAGCCCCCGTACTCTCTTCTTCCTTAGCCACGCCTTTGTAATGTGTGCAGCAGGTGGTTTTGCACCGTCTTGTTGAAAAATGCTGGACGTCCCTGGAAAAGACGACGTCTTGAAGGCAGCACATGTTGCTCTAAGATCTCAACGTACTTTTCTGTATTAATGCTGCATCACAGAATGTAAATGACCTTTACCAAGGGTACTGACACACCCCCATACCATGACAGACCCTGGTACTGACACACCCCGTACCATGATAGACCCTGGTACTGACACGCCCCATACCATGACAGACCCTGGTACTGACGCCCCCATACCATGACAGACCCTGTTACTGACACACCCCCATACCATGACAGACCCTGGTACTGACACGCCCCATACCATGACAGACCCTGGTACTGACACGCCCCATACCATGACAGACCCTGTTACTGACACACCCCCATACCATGACAGACCCTGTTACTGACACACCCCCATACCATGACAGACCCTGGTACTGACACGCCCCATACCATGACAGACCCTGGTACTGACACACCCCGTACCATGATAGACCCTGGTACTGACACGCCCCATACCATGACAGACCCTGGTACTGACGCCCCCATACCATGACAGACCCTGTTACTGACACACCCCCATACCATGACAGACCCTGGTACTGACACGCCCCATACCATGACAGACCCTGGTACTGACACGCCCCATACCATGACAGACCCTGTTACTGACACACCCCCATACCATGACAGACCCTGTTACTGACACACCCCCATACCATGACAGACCCTGGTACTGACACGCCCCATACCATGACAGACCCTGGTACTGACACGCCCCATACCATGACAGACCCTGGTTCTGACACGCCCCATACCATGACAGACCCTGGTACTGACACGCCCCATACCATGACACACCCTGGTACTGACACGCCCCATACCATGACACACCCTGGTACTGACACGCCCCATACCATGACACACCCTGGTACTGACACGCCCACATACCATGACACACCCTGGTACTGACATGCCCACATACCATGACAGACCCTGGTACTGACACACCCCCATACCATGACAGACCCTGGTACTGACACACCCACATACCATGACAGACCCTGGTACTGACACACCCACATACCATGACAGACCCTGGTACTGACACACCCCCATACCATGACAGACCCTGGTACTGACACACCCACATACCATGACAGACCCTGGTACTGACACACCCCCATACCATGACAGACCCTGTTACTGACACACCCCCATACCATGACAGACCCTGGTACTGACACGCCCCATACCATGACAGACCCTGGTACTGACACGCCCCATACCATGACAGACCCTGTTACTGACACACCCCCATACCATGACAGACCCTGTTACTGACACACCCCCATACCATGACAGACCCTGGTACTGACACGCCCCATACCATGACAGACCCTGGTACTGACACGCCCCATACCATGACAGACCCTGGTACTGACACGCCCCATACCATGACAGACCCTGGTACTGACACGCCCCATACCATGACACACCCTGGTACTGACACGCCCCATACCATGACACACCCTGGTACTGACACACCCCCATACCATGACACACCCGTGTACTGACACGCCCCATACCATGACACACCCTGGTACTGACACGCCCCCATACCATGACACACCCTGGTACTGACACGCCCACATACCATGACACACCCTGGTACTGACATGCCCCCATACCATGACAGACCCTGGTACTGACACACCCACATACCATGACAGACCCTGGTACTGACACACCCCCATACCATGACAGACCCTGGTACTGACACACCCACATACCATGACAGACCCTGGTACTGACACACCCCCATACCATGACAGACCCTGTTACTGACACACCCTCATACCATGACAGACCCTGGTACTGACACGCCCCATACCATGACAGACCCTGGTACCGACACACCCCATACCATGACAGACCCTGGTACTGACACACCCCATACCATGACCGACCCTGGTACTGACACGCCCCATACCATGACAGACCCTGTCACTGACACGCCCCCATACCATGACAGACCCTGGCACTGACACGCCCCCATACCATGACAGACCCTGGTACTGACACACCCCCATACCATGACAGACCCTGGCACTGACACACCCCCATACCATGACAGACCCTGGCACTGACACACCCCCATACCATGACAGACCCTGGCACTGACACACCCCCATACCATGACAGACCCTGGTACTGACACGCCCCATACCATGACAGACTCTGGCACTGACACGCCCCCATACCATGACAGACTCTGGCACTGACACGCCCCCATACCATGACAGACTCTGGCACTGACACGCCCCCATACCATGACAGACTCTGGCACTGACACGCCCCATACCATGACAGACTCTGGCACTGACACGCCCCCATACCAGGACTTCTTTCTGATATCAGTCTGGATCCTTTTCGTCTTTGGTCCGGAGTACACAATGTCCATTTTTTCCAAAAAAGACCTGGAATGCTGATTCATCTGACCACAATACACGTTTCCACTGTGTGATGGTCCATCCTAGATGCCTCGGAGCCCAGAGAAGTCGACGCCGCTTCTGGACATGGTTACCATAAGGCTTTTTTTTTTAAACAGTAAAGTGTTAAGTATCATTTGTGCAGTAACTCTGTATTGTAGAGCTTGATAAAGGTTTGATAAACTAATCCCTCACCCATGTGGTTATATCAGCTAGTGGATGGAAGATCACGAGCGTTCAGATTAAGCTTGCACCCTTGGCCTTTACGCACTGAAATTCCTCCTGATTCCTTGAATGGTTTAATGATATTCTGCACTGTAGAGGGAGAACATGCAAATCCCTTCCAATCTTTCTTTGAGGTTCATTGTTTTTAAACATTTGAGGACAAACTGGATCCTCTGATCATCTTTACTCATCAGAGACTCTCAGCCTTTCCTGGATGCTGCTTCTGTACCAAACCATGATCACAATCACCTGTTTGGAATCACATCATTATTTAGTGTTTTCTCCTCATTACCAGCCCTAAATTGCCCCCGTCCCAACTTTATTTGGAATGTGTTGCAGGCCTGAAATGCAGGTATGGATGTTTATTAATAAACGAAATGCAGTCGAGCAGATAAAGCATGAAACATCTCAGGTTCATCCTGTCTGACATCAAATAAACGTCAAAGTAAATGTAAGGAACTCTGTGTTTTTATTTTATTTGTGTTTTCCATACTGTCCCAATGTTTTCTGATTTGGGGTTGTAAGACCTGAGATTCGTAAGCGTTCGAGTGCAGATTGCAATAACAGGTCCTGAGTTGAGAATTCTCTGAAAATACGCCGGCGCCGGTACATGAAATAACTCAGTATAATCGTATTTTGGAAAAGAACTGACTGTGCAGATCGCTGTAATTGAACACACACTTCGTATCTCCGGTTCTTCCCTCCAGCCTCTATTTTCCAGCGCTGCTGTAAATGAATTTTCATTTTCTTTGGTTTTATTCGCTGCTCTCTCGTAGTGTATGTACTGTAAACGATTGAATCGGGTACGAATGCTAATTTAAGACTGTATATCTCAGAGGTTTAGCACAGCTCATGATGTAGATTACGACTACTGATCTCATGATTCATGTATTAATGTCGATGTTAATTTATTGAACCTGGAAATATTAAAATATTAATTTAACATCTAATTCTGGATCCTGGAGAGTTTATTTCTTAGAGGTGAAACTCACACTTGCATAACATTAAAACCACCTCCTGGTTTCTACACTCACTGTCCATTTTATCAGCTCCACTTACCATATAGAAGCACTTTGCAGTTCTACAATTACTGACTGTAGTCCATCTGTTTCTTTGAATTAGGTGGTGGATCATTCTCAGCACTGCAGTGACACTGACATGGTGGTGGTGTGTTAGTGTGTGTTGTGCTGGTATGAGTGGATCAGACACAGCAGCGCAGCTGGAGTTTTTAAACACCTCACTGTCACTGCTGGACTGAGAATAGTCCACCAACCAAAAACATCCATCCAACAGTGCCCCGTGGGCAGCGTCTAGAAGATGACCGACTCAAACAGCAGCAGTAGATGAGCGATCGTCTCTGACTTTACATCTACAAGGTGGACCGACTAGGTAGTAGTGTCTAATACAGTGGACAGTGAGTGCACACGGTATTTAAAAAAACGCTGCTGTGTCTGATCCACTCATACCAGCACAACACACACTAACACACCACCACCATGTCAGTGTCACTGCAGTGCTGAGAATGATCCACCACCTAAATAATACCTGCTCTGTGGCATCCCTGACCACTGAAGAAGTAGAGAAACAGATGCACTACAGTCAGTAATTGTAGAACTACAAAGTGCTTCACTGAAGAGGTCTGAAATGAACTGGAACATCAACTGAGACTTTCTTGACCAACATCAGCCATAGAAATGCTCTTTGGGCATTGAATGAATGGACCCAAATTCCAAGGGGTCCAGAGGTCAGTCTACATTAATGCTGTTTATTTTTGAAATACGATGTCCAACAAGGTCATGGTCAGGTGTCCGAATATTTTTGGCCATATAGAATATTTTCCTATTTCATTTCCATGCTCTTCCTCATCTGAATATCTTTCCCTATCAGCCCGTGGCCAGTTTCCAAGTGCGCTCCTTCTTCCTGAATAATTGAAGCCCCCCAACACCAGACAATCTTCTCTTTCTCTCTTCTTTCGTTAACCGTGTCATTCTCGCCTCTATCAGATCAATCGCGGGCGGCAGGATGGTCCCAGCGCGCTCGCTCGTACATTTAAAGGTATTAAAAGTGCAGCGGAAAGCCCTTCGCATTCATACATCGGTAATGGCTGCAAAGTAATGAAGCGGAGGCCGTTCGGAGAGCTGTGCGCACGCCGCAGTTACGATTCGTCAACGGATAATGGAGACGTCGTGAGGCAGCGGCGTCCCATTCATTCCAGATTCCCATTACACCTGGTCTGATAAAGGTGGAAAAATACAAAAGCTACACCTCACAACGTTACACCATAATACAAAGTACTGTATCTCCACCACACCCATCAAACACTGGGAAAAGAATGTACATATTCTACAGGATATAAAGTTTTGACCACCAGGTGACTGGTCAAGAGTCCACAGTAAAAGAAGCTCGTGTTCCAGCGATTCAGTCACAGAAAAAGCGGCTGCAGAAATCATTCCAATCCCAAGAACACCATGTCCGACTGTACAAGACTCTTACAAGTGTACATGAACTTTCATACTCATCAAACCATCCAATAAGCCCTGAGTCCTGTGGATCACGATGATGCCATACTGGAGAAAACCACTCCCACCAGGAATTAAAACTGTTCCTTATACTGATGAGATAATCAGTCTGAATAGTTTCTGTTCATGCAAAAAATATTTTTTTCCCTTCTTCTTCCCCTGTTTATACCGATGTTGGTTAAAAACGCCTCGATTGGTGTTCCAGTGCATTCCAAAGCTGTTGAGTGGGACTGAGGTCAGGACTCTCTGCAGGACGTTGGAGCTTTTCTTCATGTCTTTATGGGGTTCGCTTTGTGCACATGCTGGAACCGGAAATGACCGTCTTTAAACTATTGCTGCAAACGGGGATGTCCAGCTGTAAACTGCCTCTGAAATCAACATCAGCATGAGAACAGCTTCAGAGAATAGTCCGCCAACCAAAAATAGCCAGCCAACAGCGCCCCGTGGGCAGCGTCCTGTGACCACTGATGAAGGACTAGAAGATGTTTATGTTTATAAAATTGAGACAGAAACGGTTCTTTACATTTGCCCTTATTAAAAAACAACACATTATATTAATGTTATATTAATATTAACAACTTGAAATGCTTCATGTCCTTGTGCCATAATAGCAGACCTATTAAAGGAAAGCCCGGTCACCTACTACTGACAGAGATTTGTCCAAATAGTCATCGAGACGTAATCCAAGACCAACAAAAATATATACATTTGCCTAGTCATGGACTAGGACGATACTGTGCGGGAAGAAGCCCCTGATCCAGCGTATCCTAATCATTCGATCACAACGAAGACTGATTGGGAATGATTGGGCTACAAGTCAGCACACGTCTTCATGAGCAACGGATTCTTACGGAGAACCCTATCGTGTACAGAGAAACACGCTGTTCTGTCAGTATTCCAACCAGACAGTAGTAGTCACTGTTGCACGGCCAGTCGTGTCCGCTGACCAGCCATCCAGACAGGAATAACCAGACTCGGCTGCACGTCTTTACGTCTTAAGTATGCAGAACGCTTCCTTCTTCACCTCCTGACCGACTGGAGTGTCTGTGCTTTTGGGAAATGGGCTTGTGATTATTTTAGGGTCAAGAAGATCCACTTCTAACAGGTCCTTGATATCGGGAGCAGGACTGAACGTAGCACTTAAGTGGATTGGACGATCTCGAGCAGAGGTAACTAGCCGGCGCGATTTGACGTTACGGCTATCATTACGCAATTAAAGTGCTTTAAAGTAACCTCGACGCTGAGGCAGAACAAAACGGCGAGCAGACGCCAGCGTCGGTGTGAATCTGGGTTAGGACAGCTGTAATTTGGGATTCTTACAATCAGGAGTGATGAAAGGCAGTGAAAGAGCAGACAGACAGAGCGGTGAAATGGCTCCTTTTTTTTTTGGTTGGCAGGTTCACCCTGCGGCGCAGATACGTAAACCCCGGCGTCGCGTAATAACCAATTAATTATCCACACCTGCCGCATTCCACTTCCGTAGGATTAATAGCCGGAAGCTACGGGAGCTTGTGATGTTTATAGAAAGCGCCGGAGAGTGAAGGGAAAACCACACAGCTGTCACTGCGGTACAGATGTTGGCATGAAAGCACCTGTCAGCCAGTACAAACACACAGGAGCAAAAGCACACGATACAAATCGGTATGAGGCAAAAAAAAACCAAAGAGACGCCTGTTTTATATGTAGATTTGGGTATTTCGGTCACGTGATCTCAGTGACAACAGTATAGATCAGTCAAGAGCTCAGAGGCAAAGCTGTTAGAAAGTGGAAACGTCCACAGGAAAAAGATAATATTATTTATTATCTACACTGATCCGACCCACTGAGACATGGACTCAACAAGACTGGTCCTGGTCTCTGGTACCAGCAGGTCCTTCAACTTCTGTATGTTGTATGGTGGATCATCATACTGTGCATCCTGGTGTCATTTCAGCAGGACACACCACCCTTCACATGATCTTGGAGAAAACAGGATTCGTCGAACTGATCTTCCACTTAGATCTCCAGTTTCATCGCTACAGCTTCTATTTCGCTTGGAATTTCGCTCGGAACTGGGAATTCTCTTTCCTGTTTGAGCATGGCAATACAGCGGTACCTTGAACGACGTTGAGTTTCCATAAGGATGTTTGGGAAACCTGTTAATGCGTCCATGATCCCGTGGAACTGCATATATTTTAGGTTCATGTAAAATAATGGGGTTGTTTTTGACACTTATACACTGAAAATAACACAAATATAATATAAAAACACTGAAATACAATTAAAAAACAGTTACAATAAAACCTGCACTTTATTTTTACTTCTTTATGCTTCTTAATTGTGGAGATGCTTGATCTTTGAAAACCGCATTCTTTATGCCTTATTCCTTATATCCTTATACAAACTACGTTTTGTCACGAAAACACACGCGAGAAGTGACGAGGGGTTTAATGATACCACGTCCAAAAATGCACGTCAACAAGTAGCGAGCGATCAAAGCTGTTTGTGCGCTGATGTGCATCAAAAAAGCAAGTAGGAAAAATAAATTTATCCGAGTTGATTGGGCTACATGACCAGCAGGGATCATCTGTTCTGTAGTGAGTTGGAGGTTAATAAATATTATTGCAATGCAGCGTGGGTGTTTTTGTCGAGAACGATAAGATCAGAAATACTGTAAAACTTGTGTTTAAACCTTGTGAATTTCTGTAATCAAGTTTCAAAATCTAGAGGAAAGCCTTCCCTGATAAACGGATGGCCATGGTAACTCAACAAAAGCGTCTCGTGGTCAGGCGTCCAGTTACTTTTGGCCGTATAGTGTACTGCATTAAGTCCCTCACGTGTTCTGAGCTGGAGCAGTACAGTGCAGGTAATTGCTCAGTATAAACAGGCCGGTCAGGTCTATTATTTAAAAGGCTTTTCCTCTAGGGCCAAACGCCGCCTTGGCACAGCGACAGAAAATGTGAAACTCTGACATTTCATGAATTAATAGCGGCCGCACAAACAGATCCTATTTGCTCTTGTTTTCGAGCAGAAGTGCTGAGAGTTTGCAGATTCACGCCTGGGGTAGAAGTGCGTCCCGGATTTAATGGCAAACGTATCAGGCGGCGAGACTAATTTTAACACGTGCATTAAAATTGTAAATTGACTCGGCGCTGTTAACACTTTGATCGCAGATCAAATAGGATCAGGCTTTTAGAATCCAGAACCGAGAGATAAATGAGACTCTGATACGCTCTCAGGCTCGGATGGAAGTCGGACCATTTTGTCTCAGCCGGCAGGATTTGGCACGGCCTCCTATGATCTCTCACGGACTATCTTTCCACGTCTTATTTAAGCCCTTGGTGCGGCGGCCTAAACTGGCACGGTGTGTTCCTACCTTTCCAGATTCGAGGGGTGTTATTTCCAGATTTATATTTCACACTTCTGCCGGGAGAAGGGTGTCAGGGACGGAGCTGACGGGCGAGAGGAGAGGACGTTTATGGTTACGGTGAGGAAGGACATGCTGCTGGTTGATCTGACAGTGGAGGATGTTCAGGACGGGGCGGTATGGGGACGAACGATCCTTGTGGCGACCCCTAACAGGAGCAGACGAAAAAATTCAAGATTCATAATTTATTTATTGTCATTCAACCACACACTCACAGAAGAGCACACATGTTGCATTTGGCTTACTATAATAGAGCACAAATAATTAATAATAATAAATAAATAGGAATTTCAAGAATAAGATATAGAGTAACAAAGTTACCCAATCGGTCCTGGGTTCGATTCCCCGGTGGAGCGGTCTGGGTGCCTTTCCGTGTGGAGTTTGCATGTTCTCCCTGTGTCTGCATGGCGTAGCAGTTTGGCTCACATTAAATCTTCTCTGTGCTACCGGCCTGGCTGGGCACACAACTGACACAAGACATTAGGGGGCATAGCGTGTCTCTCTGTAACAGATTCCCACCCCAGGACGTTCAGGCAGCTGCTTTTCCCAGATTAATCAGTCAGAGGAGATGGGAAAGTGTTATTTATACTGCTGCACAGTCCTAACATGTTGTGCTTTACACCGCTTCAGCTGACACTGGTCACTGGTCACGCTTCTATTTACTTTACATTTTGTAAAAATGCAACTGAATACAATGTCGGCGGTTAAGGGTTCCATTAGTAGTTCAGTCTGCTTAGGTGTGGCTGCTGTCATGGAAGCCCTGTCCACAGTCAAGCGAGCTTTACACCGCTTCAGCTGACACTGGTCACTGGTCATGCTTCTATTTACTTTACATTTTGTAAAAATGCAACTGAATACAATGTCGGCGGTTAAGGGTTCCATTAGTAGTTCAGTCTGCTTAGGTGTGGCTGCTGTCATGGAAGCCCTGTCCACAGTCAAGCAGGCTTTACACAACCATCAGCTTAGAGCCTGCCATACCGAAACCAAGTCTTCACTACTGCATTTTACCTCAAGAACGCCAAACCTGGCGATGAAGTTCGTCTAGACTACAGTGTTGTGTTCCGCATTCATCATGCAAATGCTCTTACCCAGCGTGAAATGACAGACCCGTGTGTGTCTGTTTCACTACACAGTACGTCTTTGTGTATGCAAATTGAAATAGAAAATAGAAAGAGAAAATAATTTCCTACGGAGAATAATGACGTTCTGTCTCTGTCTCTCCTGCTATTGTTTCGAGAGCGAGGCTACATGATTGAGCGATTACGCTACGACTGTGTGTGCAGACCGTCTCGGCCCTTTCTTTTCTTTCTGCTTGGAGGAAGTACAGTTTGTCAGCGGATTAAATAAAGATCGTTTATAAATAAACGAAAGAATGCAGTTATGTTTAACGATCTGCTGTAGATTATATTTGCTGTTTTTTGTTTAAAATGCAACCTGGACGGATTGATAATCCATAAGATTGAGTCCGGGTGCTTGTAGCTAAATATCTATTACTTATGACGTCCTTCTGTTCAGGGTCACAGTGGCTCCTGTTCCACGTGGAAACACTGGGTGCAAAGCAGGAATACACCCCGGGCAAGGTGCCAATCTATCACACATTCACTCACTCACACACGCTCGGTCACAATGAGGAGCAATTTAGATCAGTCGGAGTACTCTCAGACTGGAGGTACCTGAAGTCCCCGGGGTCGATGCCGTTGTGTGGAACCCGTCTTACCAGCTGCGCCACGTCTCGCTCCAGGATAAAATAATGACAGAAAATAACTAAAACAACACACACTCCTGAATTAATGAGAGATAGGATGGGATAGCGGTCAGGAAGGGGACGCTGCCAGCCTCCCGAGACCCTGCAGCACCGTTCCGTGACCCGTGCGGAGAAAGTTTTGGTGCAAGGCCAGTGATCGATCAGCTGTTGCTCTGCCATATCGAACCGAGTCCGTACTGGAACGTTTTCCTGCCGCCTCAGCATCGCTTGATGAATGTTGGTCTCATCGAAAACTCACATCTCCTTTTTAGCTTTCATGACTCATCCTTTCCTTCCTGTGCCAAGCGCCGAGCCACGGGATTTAGAGCCCGGCTCTCGCCGCCTGCATTTTTTAAACCCAACCCCAGACATAACCAATCATAAATCCCTGCGGTAACAAAAGCCTTCCAGCCCCGTGGCTCAGTGTAATAGAGTCACTCGGATATGTCAGAATTTGTTTATCATTGTCATAATGGCTACAGACCAAGGATGAGAGGAGCAGGGGGGCATTCTTTAACTCTGTGTAGTGGGTGGGTTGTGGGTGTAGTGGTGGGAGATGCTCTATTTACCTAAAGATGTCAAGGTACCACCAGTCTATCAGTCATTCAGTCAGAGAACCAGTTCCCCCAGCACTGTCTGCATGTAGTTTGGTATGGAAGGCCATGTGTGCCATATCTGCTGTATTTGTAATCTCTCGTATCTGTCAGCACAGCACTGCTGGCATATATATATTTATATACACTGATCAGCCATAACATTAAAACCACCTCCTTGTTTCTACACTCACTGTCCATTTTATCAGCTCCACTTACCATATAGAAGTACTTTGTTGTTCTACAATTACTGACTGTAGTCCATCTGTTTCTCTACATGCTTTGTTACCCCCCTTTCATGCTGTTCTTCAATGGTCAGGACCCCCACAGGACCACCACAGAGCAGGTATTATTTAGGTGGTGGATCATTCTCAGCACTGCAGTGACACTGACATGGTGGTGGTGTGTTAGTGTGTGTTGTGTGGGTATGAGTGGATCAGACACAGCAGCACTGCTGGAGTTTTTAAACACCTCACTGTCACTGCTGGACTGAGAATAGTCCACCAACCAAAAATATCCAGCCAACAGCGCCCCGTGGGCAGCGTCCTGTGACCACTGATGAAGGTCTAGAAGATGACCGACTCAAACAGCAGCAATAGATGAATGTGAACCAACAAGGTGAACCAACTAGGTAGGAATGTCTAATAGAGTGGACAGTGAGTGGACACGGTGTTTAAAAACTCCATCAGTGCTGCTGTGTCTGATCCGCTCATACCAGCACAACACACACTAACACACCACCACCATGTCAGTGTCACTGCAGTGCTGAGAATCATCCACCACCTAAATAATACCTGCTCTGTGGGGTTCTGTGGGGGGTCCTGACCATTGAAGAACAGAGTGAAAGCAGGTTAAAAAAGCATGTAGAGAAACAGATAGACTACAGTCAGTAATTGTAGAACTACAAAGTGCTCCTATATGGTAAGTGGAGCTGATAACATTTTTTTGCAGATATGCGATTGCATTTTCGGCATTTAGCAGACACTTTTATCCAAAGCAACTTACAGTACTGTGACGGTATATTCTCCAAGCAATTGAGGGTTAAGGGCCTTGCTCAAGGGCCCAACAGTGGTAACCTGGCAGTAGTGGGGCTTGAACCAGCGACCTTTAGATTACTAGTCCAGTACCTTAACATCTTATCACCTACACTTGATACATACAGCTATAATCTGTAATTTCAATAGAATAAGTCTGCTTCTCATTCACAGCTTTCATGTGTCTTGGCATGTTCTCCACTCCAGTCTTTACATGTACAGCATATAGCAGATGCGTTTATCCAAAGCAACTTACAATTATGATTGAATACAGTTTGAGCTAATGAGGGTTAAGGGCCTTGCTCAGGGGCCCAACAATAGGCTACAGTGGTGCTGCAGTTTATGACAATAGCTTTGATTGTATATGACAGAATTGTGGAATCAGTGAAGCTCTCTGTATCTGTCTGTATCACTGGTCTTGTAAGAAGTTGAAATAAAATATTGCTTTTATTTGTGGTAACATCTCCCGTCCTGCTGATTGTGAACACTCCTCACAGCATGATGCACGTCTAATGTTTAGATCAAGGGAAGCATTGTTTGTATAAAACTATATATTGTATAAAGCTCGTTCTTATAACGACTGTCTGGAGGAATTGAATCACTTCTTCACACTCGAATTTCACACTCATCTTTTTCCCACTTTATTAGAACGGTCAGCGGTTATTTTTAGACTCCTGCTACTTTTAAGCACCGTTCTGCCACCAAAACGGTCCCGCTGATGAAGGATAGTGATGATCACGGCTGTGTTTTATATTTTACCTCGTTAAATAAGATCTGCTGCAGGTAATCACTTAATTAGTGAAAAATTACTGTAAGTGGGATGAGCTGCGCCTGTGTTCGTATCCAACATACAGACTGGAGGTCTGTACCCGAAGTACCCGAAGTCCCCGGGGTCGATGCCATTGTGTGGAACCCATCCTACCAGCTGCGCCACGTGTCACTCCAGGATAAAATAATGACAGAAAATAACTAAAACAACACACACTCCTGAATTAATGGGAGACAGGATGGGATAGCGGTCAGGAATGGGACACTGCGAGCCTCCTGGGACCCTGCAGCACAATCTGCATGTAGTTTGGTTTATATGGGCTGCAGAGTGCGCAGAGTTCCATCAAAGTTACAGGGGCAATTGTTGCTTAGCGGTTAGGGTACTGGACTAATAATCGACAGGTCGCTGGTTCAAGCCTCACCACTGCCAGGTTACCACTGTTGGGACCTTAAGCAACATATACCAGAACTCCAACTGACAGTAACACCCTCCAATGACTTACGGGCACTCTGAAGATTTATAAATGTTTTAACAGTATGCCATGCCATTATGACATCCTTGCATGTACATATTATAGATAGTTGGTATATAGTATGTGAATACAGTGTAACATATATTTAATATCACTCACACATCATCACTCACTTTAATAATATTCAGTGCTAACGGTTAATGGCATTGCTAATGCCATTGCTTTATTGCCTTGGTACTTGTACTTTGCACGGGATACCTTACAGGGAAACCGGGAGCTTCCGGGTTACTTACGGGATCCTAAATTACTACCTCATATGCACATACACTCATTTGCACACTTATACATATGCCAGTCTATATGTAAGTGAAGCATTGCTCCACTGGACTGACTGTATATACTGCATTTTTTAAACCCAACCCCAGACATAACCAATCATAAATCCCTGCGGTAACAAAAGCCTTCCAGCCCCGTGGCTCAGTGTAATAGAGTCACTCGGATATGTCAGAATTTGTTTATCATTGTCATAATGGCTACAGACCAAGGATGAGAGGAGCAGGGGGGCATTCTTTAACTCTGTGTAGTGGGTGGGTTGTGGGTGTAGTGGTGGGAGATGCTCTATTTACCTAAAGATGTCAAGGTACCACCAGTCTATCAGTCATTCAGTCAGAGAACCAGTTCCCCCAGCACTGTCTGCATGTAGTTTGGTATGGAAGGCCATGTGTGCCATATCTGCTGTATTTGTAATCTCTCGTATCTGTCAGCACAGCACTGCTGGCATATATATATATATTTATATACACTGATCAGCCATAACATTAAAACCACCTCCTTGTTTCTACACTCACTGTCCATTTTATCAGCTCCACTTACCATATAGAAGTACTTTGTTGTTCTACAATTACTGACTGTAGTCCATCTGTTTCTCTACATGCTTCGTTACCCCCCTTTCATGCTGTTCTTCAATGGTCAGGACCCCCCACAGAACCCCCACAGAGCAGGTATTATTTAGGTGGTGGATCATTCTCAGCACTGCAGTGACACTGACATGGTGGTGGTGTGTTAGTGTGTGTTGTGTGGGTATGAGTGGATCAGACACAGCAGCACTGCTGGAGTTTTTAAACACCTCACTGTCACTGCTGGACTGAGAATAGTCCACCAACCAAATGGACTGTATATACTGCTTTATCCTAACCTACTTGTATATGTGTATATATTTTATTTCCTAAGTAGAGCACACTGAATCGCGTTGTACTGGTACAATGACAACAAAGGTATTCATATTCGTATTTGTAGAATGGAATGCCTGCCAGTCCTGCCATGCCCAAGATGTTGATTTTAGAAACATTTGGTCTCTTAACTTGAGGGAATATTTGCAAGCCTACACAGTGATAAACATTATAGCACAAGACCAAATTAGGATTGCAAATATTGCAAAACCTACCATGTAGTGAACAGAAGGTTGCTGGTTCAAGCCCCACCTCTACCAGGTTGCCACTGTTGGGTCTTTGAACAAGGCCTTTAAACTTTGATTACCTGGATTGCATATGGTCATAACTATAAGTTGCTTTGGATAAATACGTCCAGCTAAATCAGTGGTGGGCAATCTACGGTTAGGCTGTTTAATCTGGCCCGCTGAGTATTTACAAAATTGTCCTAAAACCGCATTAATTTCACCTTTTTCCTGCCATACCCTGCGTTCCTATCTGGTCTACACACAGATTCATTTGTCACATTTGCCATCGCACTGAGCCCTACTACCCCTCTGGAGTCGCCTATTAAAACGCTTTAAGCGCTGAATTGGTTTTGTTTAGACGGCGATACACCAAGTAGAAACAGATGAAAATAATAACAAAAACATTTTAAAAATCACATTCACGCATGTGTAAACGTGCACATAATAGGATGAGTCTGACATTTCATTTATTTTCAAAAATTCACCCGTTAATCACGAAAATAAAGGTTTGAATGTCACCAAACTTCGATACACTGGCAAAAAAGGGTGACATACAACACTGTTCACACTGAACAGTGAAACTGAAATAAGGTAGGTGGGCAATCTTTACTTCTTAGATTTCACATGTAATTTATATTAGTTCCAAACCCCCAAGCCAACCGAACCCACCCAGCCGGCCAGTCTGTCACTTTTTAAAACCCAGTGCGGCCCTTGAGCCAAAAAGTTTGCCTTTAAATGTAAATCCACAATCACACCCACATCAACACACAAAACCACCTGCAAGGAAGCACACTAATCAACTATCAATCGATTATCAAGGAGACAATTATATAGCAGAGATTTCCAAGATTTTTACAAGATTTAAAGACTGAATATGTGAGCTAAAGTCAGGTCAGTGAAGAATAATGGACAGTTGGTTTGCTCTGAAAATAAACTCCCTTCGAGATTGGCTGGCGTTTGTTGTTTTTGGCTTTCCATATCAATATAGGATGCACTACGTTACGTCTTTTCTTAGAGTGACGTCGAGAAAGAGAGAACGAGAGAGAGAGAGAGAGAGAAAGAGAGAGAGAGAGAGAGAGAGAGAGAGAGAGAATGTAGCTCTGTAGTGTGTGTGTGTGTGTGTGTGTGTGTGTGTTTTCTATCCGACTGATTTACACTGTATTCCATTTACTATCAGTACCGAGAGCGCGCGTCTCGTTTATCGGCTCTGATTACAATTATCCACACATTAAATCAGACATTAGATTTAATAGATTTAAGATTTTCGCGATATTCTGTGGGTGATTTTCTTCTGCAAGTCGGTGAGAACACGGCAATATAAACACAGGAGACCGGAGTATTTGTGTCAGTACAGATCTGCGCGTTATTTTTTTGGAGATCGGCTTTGCGCGTAAACGCGAATTGCGCCTTTTCTATATAAAATGCTTTACTCATCCTTATCAGCTGCCAGGGCTTAATTGAGCAATACGTGACGCTTACATTGCACCTTGTTTTATCTTGACTGTTAATAGTATTCACATCCAGCAATCAGAGCGTGCACGGTCGAATCCCTGCATCTGGTCCGAACGCGCAATATTAACAATTATCAATCGTATAGCAAGCAATTCAGAACCGGGCTGCTTTGATGCAAGTGCAACTATTTCAGTCTCCTGAAGGCACACGATTAATACAAGCCTAAAACAGACAGGATACACTTGGATTTATATACAGCAAGAAGCTCCTCTCTGGGATCATCTCCACACACCAAATACAGGCAAGTACGTTTCCCTTCATGCACAAATTTATTCTGCACAGTATGATTTTGTGCAGTGATTACAACCGGTTACATAATGAGCATCTATCAGATCTATGCATTGGTACAAGTGCATGCATTTTTTGGCAACGCAACTGATCGATTTTGGACCATGCAACATATTGTCTGTGTGTAGAAGAAACAGTGGATGTACTTCTTTAGGGCTGGACTGCAGTGGTTCCTCTGTACACATGCATGTGGAGGTGTTTCATACCCCTCATACCCCTCTGATGTTTCTTTTCCCTCCTTGGGTCCTACAGTGATGCACTACCAGGGGGATTAACACCATCCACAATCTAGCACAGCAGCATCCACATCTATCTGATCTTCACCGCAGGACCACTTGTTGTAGAAATTGATCAGGGTCGTTCAGGTGGAAAAATGATTCTGTGTAAGATAATCATCCTAATCCGGGTTGGAGGGAGTTTTAAGCTTATAGCTAAAAGAATTGGACTACAAGATGCATCCATCACACACTGATACATTTGCTTACTTAATTTAGAGCAGCCAATTCACCTACAGGAAGGCGGAAGGCGTTGGTCATTCATTCATTTATTGTCATCTACTGCACCCGGAAACTGAGGCTGGAAGACAGTGATACACCCCGGTTCCAGGGTTCCAATCCATTGCGCTTGTACTTTTATTTATTTTTTACCAGTCAATCCACATACTTGCATGATTTTGGAGGATGAGTGGAAACAGGACCATGGCTTCACCTACCTCAGTGCGCCTCTTCAGTCTTACTGTCCCATCCGTCCCCCGTTTTAGACTTTTGTTTGTAGGTGGCAGGTCTTTCAGTTCCACAGCGTCCAAACTCTGGAACTCTCTTTATTTATTTATTAATTCATTCATTGTCTGTTTTAGCACAGTTTTATCCTATTCATGGGCGCGGTGGGTTCGATTCACTGGGCGAGACGCAGGGCAGGAAACACCCTGGAGCACTTCCAGTTAACCTGACTGCATGGTTTTGTATTTGTGGGAGGAAACCGGAGCACCCGGAATAAACCCACACAGACACAGGGAGAACATGCAAACTCCACACATAAGGGACCCTGAGCGCTCTACAGATGCAACTTTCAGTTATGACTGAATACAGTTTGAGCAATTAAGGGTTAAGGACCTTGCTTAATGGCAACTTGGTGGTGGTGGGGCTTGAACCTGCAAGCTTCTGATTATTAGTCCAGGATTTGAACCGCTTTAATCCTGAGCTCTGTTTACTGTCTGTGTGGAAGCTGGTCAGTAGCTGTGTGAGCATGAGCTCTTGATCCAGCCAATCTTCTAAAAAATAATAGAGGATTTTAAAATTGTAAGACCACCCAGGAGACCCTTATGACCTTATGGAATTGAAGACCGTTTGCCTTTAAAAAGAGGCCCAAACTGAACCCCACTGCTCCAAAAAGCCGATTTATTTCTTACTGTAAATGTCTCAACACGAGACTGTCCAACAAAATACTAATGTTTTTAGTTTCTGATGTCGGAATGTCGTCTTGACCAAATATGACGTCTCTCTTGTCGCTGCCACCCTTCTGCTTGATCAAGGAGAGTCGAGGCTGAGTCGAGTCAATGATCGCTTCTTTTCACCTACCAGGCGCAGGTCTGACAGATCGCAGTAGTGCATGCAGACAGCCAGGCACTGCCGTCTGTGTTCGTCCACCCCCCATGCAGGTGGCTCGACCGGTCAGCAGAGGTCGCACTTGCCCCAGTGACAAGGAACCCTGTTTCACTACTCTTCACTACCCCAACAGGCACACAGGCAACTGTGTGTCCGTGCAGGCGCCCGGCCGGCTGATAGCAGAGCTGAGATTTAAAATTGAGAGGTTGTGATCTGAGAAATATACTTGTTTCTTGTTTATAAGCACTAAGTAAGAACACATGACCCCGACTCACTATGACCCTGACTCACCATGACCCTGATCAGAAGGAAGCACTAAATATAAAATAATTAACGTTTTTAAAATCTACGGTTCTTATTGAGTCTAATTTTACCACCTTGCTTGTTTATCCCACCACCAAGCTGTTTATCTGAATCCCCCACGGAGAACCCACCCCACGTTTTCAACGTCGCTGGAGAAAACTCGGTGATGAAGTGCCTCCCAAACACTTGAAAGTGGCACGTCATGCATGCCAGCTGCAGATGGTCCCGTCCCTGTAAACTTTGTGTGTGTGTGTGTGTGTGTGTGTCTGAGTCTGTGTGATTCTCCTCCGTGCCGAATGAAGACGTCGCCTTCGCGTCCTTGTTTGTGTGGACGTGTTTGTTCAGTTGTGTACACACCAGAGCTTGTAGGGGTCTCAAGATTTACTGTCCAAATATTTATGATTCAGGGAGAAGCCAAGAGCTGCTGAATAGACGCGGGCGTAATTTGTCCAACATGCACTGTGTTGACAAAAGTATTTGGACGGCCCTTCTAGTTATTTATCGTGCATTTCAGACACAACAGGCGGTGTATTAAGCGTACAGTTTAGGGAAGGTCCTGTTCCAGTATGACTGTGCTCTATAAAGACATGAAGAAAAGTTTGTATCTCTACTCATTTTATCAGCTCCACTTACCATATAGAAGCACTTTGTAGTTCTACAATTACTGGCTGTAGTCCATCTGTTTCTTTGCATGCTTTGTTAGCCCCCTTTCACCCTGTTCTTCAATGGTCAGGACCACCACATTACCATTTACATTTTCAGCATTTAGCAGACGCTTTTATTCAAAGCGACTTACAGTTATGACTGAACACGATTTTGAGCAATTGAGGGTTAAGGGCCTTGCTCAGGAACCCAACAGTGGCAACTTGGTGGTGGCGTGGCTTGAACCGGCAACCTTCTGATTACTAGTCCAGTATTTTAACCACTGAGCCACCACTGCCCTTCACAATGACCACCACAGAGCAGGTATTATTTAGGTGGTGGATCATTCTCAGCACTGCAGTGACACGGACATGGTGGTGGTGTGTTAGTGTGTGTTGTGCTGGTATGAGTGGATCAGACACAGTCCCGCTGCTGGAGTTTTTAAACACCTCAATGTCAAAGACCTGAAGCAAAGTTCGGTTTAAAGTAACTCACGGAACATCAATTCAGGCTTTCAGTGCCCAGCCATACAAGTGCTGTCATCTTTCGACTAAATGCGCACAAATTCCCACAGGAATACTTCAAAGAGTGGCTGTTATTAAAGCTGAAAAGATCACACACAGGTCGCTCTATTTTAATACCATTCGTTTCAAAATAACACATCCGACAAGCTCACAGTCAGGCGTCCGAATACTTTTGACCATACAGTGATGGTAGTGTATTTGTGCTACAGTATTTTAAGGACAGACTCTCTGTGTCTGTGTCCCTGAGTGGTAATTGATTTAATTAGCATCTGAGGACAAACGTGTTTATTCATCAGCGAGGAAAATCTCAGGGGACGCGACAGAAAGCTAACAGAGTCTCCTAATTAGAGGATTAAGGGAAATGTCTCAGTGTCCACCGTGTGTCCACTGTGTGATGTGCTGACAGGACGGAGGTTCTCGATCAACAGAATGAAAAGAACACAGCACTGAAAAAGGGGATATAAAGTTTGGACATGTGCACAGCATCCATGAGCTTGTTGGACATCCCATTTCAAAACCATGTGCAATATATTATGGTTTCTTTTTTTCTACAGAATTTTTTGGAGATTTTGGAGTGTAAAGATTGGAATTTGTACCCATTCACTCAAAGGAGCACTTGTGAGGTCAGGCACCGACGCTCAATTAGAACAGCCTGGCTCCAGATCAATGTTCCAATTAATTTTAAAGGTGTTCAGTGGGGTTAAGGTCACACCAAGCTCATCAATCCATGCCTTTAGGGACAGTGTACAGTCGCTTTGTGTACAGTGGTGCAATCATGCTGGAATAGCAAAGGACCTTCCCTATACTGTTGCTGCAAAGCTGGAAGAAATTCCCTTATATACACTGATCAGCCTCCTTGTTTCTGCACACATTGTCCATTTTATCAGCTCCACTTACCATATAGAAGCACTTTGTAGTTCTACAATTACTGACTGTAGTCCATCTGTTTCTCTGCATGCCCCCTTTCATGCTGGTCTTCAATGATCAGGACCCCCACAGGACCACCACAGAGCAGGTATTATTTAGGTGGCGGATCATTCTCAGCACTGCAGTGACACTGACATGGTGGTGGTGTGTTAGTGTGTGTTGTGCTGGTATGAGTGGATCAGACACAGCAGCGCTGCTGGAGTTTTTAAACACCTCACTGTCACTGCTGGACTGAGAATAGTCCACCAACCAGAAATATCCAGCCAACAGCGCCCCGTGGGCAGTGTCCTGTGACCACTGATGAAGGTCTGGAAGATGACAGACTCAAACAGCAGCAATAGATGAGCGATCGTCTCTGACTTTACATCTACAAGGTGGACCAACTAGGTAGGAGTGTCTAATAGAGTGGACAGTGAGTGGACACGGTGTTTAAAAACTCCAGCAGCGCTGCTGTGTCTGATCCACTCATACCAGCACAACACACACTAACACACCACCACCATGTCAGTGTACAGCATGAAAGGGGGCTAACAAAGCATGTAGAGAAACAGATGGACTACAGTCAGTAATTGTAGAACTACAAAGTGCTTCTATATGGTAAGTGGAGCTGATAAAATTGACAGTGAGTGTAGAAACAAGGAGGTGGTTTTAATGTTATAGCTGATCAGTGTATGTTGGAGTGGGTGTCCCAATACTTTTGTCCATATATGATAATATATGTGAAGTGAATGAGCATGAATGAATAATAAAAAACGACAGTACTTGTGTGTGTGTGTGTGTGTGTGTGTGTGTGCGCTGATGTTCCCCTTTTTATTGTTGTATTGGATACGTATCGTACCGTGGGACACATACGCGGTCAGGTGTTGAATAATTAGCGTGCGGTCACACCCCTGGGATCCACGCGGCCCTAAACACATCCTACAGACAGTACAAGCGACAGACTGGCTCCTCATTACTCGCCGATGCCTCCACACAGCGACTCTACACGGACGGAGAGTAAATGAGCATTAATATTCTCAGACCGCCTAGAGGCGATGAGCCGCAGAAATTGCTCCGGACCCCGGTTTTTACGCGTTTTAATCAAATTCAACTTTGACCTCATTTGCCGCTGACCTTTAGAAGTTTCGCCGATGAGATTAACCGCCGTATGTGAGCGTGCAAGAGGTGTTTTGTTCCGTACCGGGACGCTGGAGGAACTCGCTCTCGGTTCTCTGTTTCTCAGCACCTGATCCACGTGAAACGTTTACAGTAACATGGAGGAAGGAAAAGCCTGGTGACTGACCTCTAGCAACCAAAATAATGCTTTAATTTACCTACAAGTGACTGTGGACAGTTCGGACAGGCTAATTCTCTCATAACTGTTCCAAACTGGAGGATTTTCTGACGTCCGAATGTAAAAGAAACAGACAAGTTCAATTTAAATTAGTTTGATGTACACCGATCAGCCATAACATTAAAACCACCTCCTTGTTTCTACACTCACTGTCCATTTTATCAGCTATACTATATTTTATTACTATATAGGAGCACTTTGTAGTACAATTACTGACTGTAGTTCATCTGTTTCTCTACATGCTTTTTTAGACCCCCACAGGACCACCACAGAGCAGGTATTATTTAGGTGGTGGATCATTCTTAGCACTGCAGTAACACTGACATGGTGGTGGTGTGTTAGTGTGTGTTGTGCTGGTATGAGTGGATCAGACACAGCAGCGCTGCTGTAGTTTTTAAATACCGTGTCCACTCACTGTCCACTCTATTAGACACTCCTACCTAGTCGGTCCACGAGACCGAGACGATCGCTCATCTATTGCTGCTGTTTGAGTCGGTCATCTTCTAGACCTTCATCAGTGGTCAAAGAACGCTGCCCATGGGGCGCTGTTGGCAGGATATTTTAGGTTGGTGGACTATTCTCAGTCCAGCAGTGACAGTGAGGTGTTTGAAAACTCCAGCAGCGCTGCTGTGTCTGATCCACTCATACCATACTCATCGGAAAGTGATGTAGTTTGTTGTTAAAATTCTTAATAAATAGAGTTCAAATAAGTGCATATTAACAATGTTTTGTGAATCCTCATGTATTGTAAAGTACACACTGCTGGTCATAAGGTGGACTCGATGAATAAGGTACAGAGGACGTCTACTTAAGTGTGATTGATGGGTCACTGAAGTGATTATAATAAAGTAGCCGGGTGAGTCGAGGTGGTAGAGTTCCATCAGAGCTTTATACAGTCCTCATTCAGTGATGGACTGGCTGATTGACTTGCCCCTCACCCCTCTGGTTTGAATAAGTGAGTCCTCCAGACTCTCCACACCTCTACGTATGGTTCCTGATTGGTAAATAGAGCCCTGTAAAAACGTTTTAATATGTGGATCGTAACCTTAGTCGTTATTCAGGTGGTTTATTGGCGTTACGAGTGAATTCCACAACTAGGGGGTGGCTGCATTCGTAGTTATTCCGTCTCTCACACCTTATGATCTTTAAATGGCGCGTCATGGCCAAAACACTCGAGCGTAGACTTAAAGAGACGGAAATTACAGACCTGAAAATCAGTTCTGTCAGCTCGAACGGATTGAATTAATCTCTGTATTAGTACTTCAATTCCAAAATAATAGTTTTGCCACGCCCGTGAGCCACCGAGATAAAGAGATGAATGCGAAATGACAGGTCCAGGACTTCATGCGGGGATTTGCCGTTAAGATAATGTGTGTTTAATTACCAGTCCTACCAGCGGGAGGTTAAAGGGAAGCTGAAGCGTGTCTGTGTGGTCTCCGGGGAGCCGTACGGGTCAGGAGGGTAGACGGCGCACGCAGCTGGCGCAGACGTGGTGGCGCTTCTTCACACCAGCCAGCATTGAGTTCTTACCGAGTGTGTGCAGAAAGGCACGCTATGCCTTAGTGTTCCTCCACTGCTGTATCAGAGCAGCAGGAGGCACTGTTGCTCAGTGGGTAGCACTGTCGCCTCATCAAGAAGGTCCTGGGTTCGATTCCCAGTTAGAATGGTCCGGGTCCTTTCTGTGTGGAGTTTGCATGTTCTCTCCGTGTCTGTGAGGGTCCCCTTGGGAGCTCCAAAAGACGTTAAAATCACAATAAATAAATAAATAAATAAATAAGCACGGTTGCACCGACAGTGAGGAGTCCCTCTGATTTTTCCCTCTATCAGACTTGGACTGTTGTGTCTGTTAAGTGCCCAGCCAGGCCGGTAACATCACTGGGACTCAAACTTGACATCTGAATGACTTAAACACATAAGGCTTTGTCATTAACGTCATTTAATATCCATTATATTAAAGGGTTAATTTAAAATTGTAGGAAGTTCTACGATGTCCTTTAATTTTATGGTCTTTAATTCCTTCCTAGTAATTTCTGATGATGTCTACAGCTAGTGACTTCTCTGTGCCTATATAAATAGATCTAGTTTCAGTCCACCTATCAAAGAGAACATGGAACAGTGGTCTGTTGCTAAGTTTGAACAGAAAACCCAAACTGTGACGTTATGCTCAGAGAAGATTTAGCACGCCTGTCATAAATTAGAAGCTGCTGGAACGTATCTGGGGCAAGCCTTAGCCTAGTAATCAGAAGGTCACTGGTTCAAGCCCCACCACTGCCAGCTTGCTGCTGTTGGGCCCTTGAGCAAGGCCCTTAATCCTCAATTGCTCAGATTGTATACTGTAACTGTACTGTAAGTCGCTTTGGATAAAGGCGTCTGCTAAACGCTGAAATGTAAATCTGGTCAGAAATAAAGTCTGTGTGACCTACACAGTATTTTTTTTATTAAACAATATATTTCTTATCATATAACATAAAAATGAAATTCTCATAATGAAATATTATGAAAATTTGATAAATGATTTGATTTTGCATGGATTTTTAATTGATTCTTTATATTTTAGTGCATTTACCACACCAGCAATATGTATATTGGTGCTAACATTCATTCACTGTCTGTTTATCACCGCTTTATCCTGGTCAGGGTCGCTGTGGGGCTGATTCATTGGGCGAAAGGCACGAACAAGTTGCCAGTCCACACACACACACACACTGCGTGTCTTTGGAAGCCCACATGGACACAGGGAGAACATGCAAACTCCACACAGAAAGGACCCTGATCAGGGAATCGAACCTACACCCTTCTTGCATTTGTAAATGTTTTATTTCACACTGTTGCTCACTTTAGTTCTCAGACACGCTCACATCAGCGTGTACGATATTTATAGTAAGTGTAAATTCTACAAATGAATTGCTTGGAATAATAAATCTATCTTTTTATTGTTGGTTTTGAATACAGCAGTAAATATTATTAGCAGAGCAGCTTTGGGGATTTATTTCTAATCAGCGAACGCACTTCACTCCCGCTTTATGGTTTTTTCTCGTCGACGACGGAATGATTATATTCTCATTTTGTGGAGAAGAGTAACGACAAAACGAGGGCGGCGGAAAATATGAAATTTAAAAGTCAGCCATCGGGAACAGCTGTAGCGAGAGGAACCTTCAGAACTCCATCTGCTGTGTACGGAGTGATGAACCCGCTCAGCAGACTTCAGAACCTTATATATTTATATACACTGATCAGCCATAACATTAAAACCACCTCCTACACTCACTGTCCATTTTATCAGCTCCACTTACCATATAGAAGCACTTTGTAGTTCTACAATTACTGACTGTAGTCCATCTGTTTCTCTACATGCTTTTTTAACCTGCTTTCACCCTGTTCTTTAATGGTCAGGACCCCCACAGAGCAGGTATTATTTAGGTGGTGGATCATTCTCAGCACTGCAGTGACACTGACATGGTGGTGGTGTGTTAGTGTGTGTTGTGCTGGAGTTTTTAAATACCGTGTCCACTCACTGTCCACTCTATTAGACACTCCTACCTAGTCGGTCCACCTTGTAGATGTAAAGTCAGAGACGATCGCTCATCTATTGCTGCTGTTTGAGTCGGTCATCTTCTAGACCTTCGTCAGTGGTCACAGGACGCTGCCCACGGGGCGCTGTTGGCTGGATATTTTAGGTTGGGGGACTATTCTCAGTCCAGCAGTGACAGTGCGGTGTTTAAAAACTCCAGCAGCGCTGCTGTGTCTGATCCACTCACACCAGCACAACACACACTAACACAACACCACAATGTCAGAGTCACTGCAGTGCTGAGAATGATCCACCACCTAAATAATACCTGCTCAGAAACAGATGGACTACAGTCAGTAATTGTAGAACTAGAAAGTGCTTCTATATGGTAAGTGGAGCTGATAAAATGGACAGTGAGTGTAGAAACAAGGAGGTGGTTTTAATGTTATGGCTGATCGGTGTATAATAATATTAATAGTTGTATTATTATTAATTATTACTTTAGAAGGTGATTACACTTATGGTCGAAGGTTTAAGGAATTTGAGGACATATATGGGACTAAATCCTGGGTCAAAAACGACTTGCTCACTATCACTAAGATCTGGGGATTCGGAGATCTGGGGTTCGAATCTTAGCGGTGCAGTCAGCCGGTCAGGCATCTACACAGACTTGATTGGCTGAACAGCCTAGCTATTGGGAGGTTCACTTGCCAGTGCGCTCTCAGTACTGGTCCCAAGCTTAGATAAAATAAGGAGGGTTGCGTCAGAAAGGGCATCCGGCTGATCTACGCCAACCTAAATACACTAAATACAGGAACAGCTGAAAAATTACAGCACTGCCTCCTAATTCGTCTTTAGTGATTGTGATAGATTGAAATAGGGCTGGTTTGACTGCATCTAATGGTGAGCCACAGGCATTACTTTGGGAATGTATGAGAAGCTCTGTACAGATTTTAAGAACCAAATCTGAGGTTTTAACTAGTTAGGAAATTCCCTTTGGATCCCAAGTACATCTGTACTATCAATAATTATTGGGTACAAAGTACCTGGATCAGTCACCATGTGGTGTCACGTTATGCTAAATTTGTCCAAATGGTCAGATATAATCCAAGAATGACTAAAGAACAGGTCTGCTGGAGCCAGTGGCGTAACTAGGAGCTCATGGGCTCAAATTTCATATATACAGTGTATCACAAAAGTGAGTACACCCCTCACATTTCTGCAGATATTTAAGTATATCTTTTCATGGGACAACACTGACAAAATTACACTTTGACACAATGAAAAGTAGTCTGTGTGCAGCTTATATAACAGTGTAAATGTATTCTTCCCTCAAAATAACTCAATATACAGCCATTAATGTCTAAACCACCGGCAACAAAAATGAGTACACCCCTAAGAGACTACACCCCTAAATGTCCAAATTGAGCACTGCTTGTCATTTTCCCTCCAAAATGTCATGTGATTTGTTAGTGTTACTAGGTCTCAGGTGTGCATAGGGAGCAGGTGTGTTCAATTTAGTAGTACAGCTCTCACACTCTCTCGTACTGGTCACTGAAAGTTCCAACATGGCACCTCATGGCAAAGAACTCTCTGAGGATCTTAAAAGACGAATTGTTGCGCTACATGAAGATGGCCAAGGCTACAAGAAGATTGCCAACACCCTGAAACTGAGCTGCAGCACAGTGGCCAAGATCATCCAACGTTTTAAAAGAGCAGGGTCCACTCAGAACAGACCTCGCGTTGGTCGTCCAAAGAAGCTGAGTGCACGTGCTCAGCGTCACATCCAACTGCTGTCTTTGAAAGATAGGCGCAGGAGTGCTGTCAGCATTGCTGCAGAGATTGAAAAGGTGGGGGGTCAGCCTGTCAGTGCTCAGACCATACGCCGCACACTACATCAAATTGGTCTGCATGGCTGTCACCCCAGAAGGAAGCCTCTTCTGAAGTCTCTACACAAGAAAGCCCGCAAACAGTTTGCTGAAGACATGTCAACAAAGGACATGGATTACTGAAACCATGTCCTATGGTCTGATGAGACCAAGATTAATTTGTTTGGTTCAGACGGTCTCAAGCATGTGTGGCGGCAATCAGGTGAGGAGTACAAAGATAAGTGTGTCATGCCTACAGTCAAGCATGGTGGTGGGAATGCCATGGTCTGGGGCTGCATGAGTGCAGCAGGTGTTGGGGAGTTACATTTCATTGAGGGACACATGAACTCCAATATGTACTGTGAAATACTGAAGCAGAGCATGATCCCCTCCCTCCGGAAACTGGGTCGCAGGGCAGTGTTCCAGCATGATAATGACCCCAAACACACCTCTAAGACGACCACTGCTTTATTGAAGAGGCTGAGGGTAAAGGTGATGTACTGGCCAAGCATGTCTCCAGACCTAAACCCAATAGAACATCTTTGGGGCATCCTCAAGCGGAAGGTGGAGGAGCGCAAAGTCTCGAATATCCGCCAGCTCCGTGATGTCGTCATGGAGGAGTGGAAAAGCATTCCAGTGGCAACCTGTGAAGCTCTGGTAAACTCCATGCCCAGGAGAGTTAAGGCAGTTCTGGGAAATAATGGTGGCCACACAAAATATTGACACTTCAGGAACTTTCACTAAGGGGTGTACTCACTTTTGTTGCCGGTGGTTTAGACATTAATGGCTGTATATTGAGTTATTTTGAGGGAAGAATAAATTTACACTGTTATATAAGCTGCACACAGACTACTTTTCATTGTGTCAAAGTGTCATTTTGTCAGTGTTGTCCCATGAAAAGATATACTTAAATATCTGCAGAAATGTGAGGGGTGTACTCACTTTTGTGATACACTGTATATACTTAGTAACATTAAGCAGGTTTCACAGATTCCCAAAATCCCTGTGCTGTGCCTTGCTATTCTGATATAGTCATTGTAATATTTTACCTAACGAAAATATATGTTTACTTTCGTTATCGCCGCACTTTACCGCTAGCATTAGCCACTTGCTACTACCGGGTCAGCTCACCTGGCCGCTGCGAGTGCTGCTCGTCCGGCGGGGATGCTTCTGGTCTTTTGCTGCATGTGGTGGTGGAGGTGTGGGAATCAGTGAGCGTTACACTTTAGACTGCTCAGCTCCAGCACCCCAACTACCTATTGGGTTCAATGCTGGGGCCATACGGCGAGTCTCATATATAAAGCTAACTAACTAACTGCAGAATGTCCGAACGTATGTATAAACCGGGTGCTGCATTCTGATTGGCTGAGCTGAATGTCACTCACATGTCGCCGCTAAAATATTGTAATATAATAATACCGACCTGGCGAGTGCAGCCAATTGGGGGGCAGTGTGGTGGGGGTCGAGTCCATGTCGTGGAGGGGCCCCTGTCCAATCACCCCCCCCCCCCCCCCCCCCCAGTAGTTACGCCTCTGGCTGGAACACTGGTGCCACTGTTCACAGTCAAGCGAGAGTTAGTTCTCAATAGGAGGTGAGGAGGCTGCAGTGAAAGAATGAAGCCCTTGCTCCAAAAATCAGCATCTTACCTTTAAGCTTGACTGAAAATTATCACAATATATATTGGGGGGAAGAGGGGGGGGGGGGCGGGGGGGGGCAGATATGCTTAAAATGTCCTTCAATATACTGATGTAAAATATAATTTGCGCGTAATGTTAGGACCCGTTACTGCCCGTAGCTGTGAAAGTGTTTGGTAAAATGATGCTTCTGATTGTGTTGTATATATTATAGGTCTAAATGTTCTTGTAAATAAGGTCATAGCCAAGAATTAAATGGGGGGGGGGGGAGGTGGGATGGGGTGGTTCCTGCCATATCAACGACTAGTGGGAGCGCTGACGGATCCTTATATTACTCAAAGCCAGTGAGTGGGATATTTGTAATTTTCATATCACTATATTGGGGGGGTGGGGGTGGGGGGGTGTTTTTAGGGCATATCTGAATATTAGGGGGGCGTGCCAGTATACTGTATATTGTAATTACGGCCTCGCTCTACTAGACGTCCTTTATTTTGCATTAAATTTACAACACTGAGAGGGAAAAAGCGACCAAAAGCGTGTTGAGCGAAACGATATCTGTGCTCAAAACTGTTATTATTCAGATCCATTATTTACACCCCACATGGAAGTAGAAAAACACACCATTTTGCACCGATTTCAATCCTGCGCAGACAAAAATGGCATTAAAGACACAGAAATAATGGCTGTTTGGCCGAGTCCGTGTGCCATGCTCAGTGTGTTCCTTTCATTAGTATTCCTGGCCAGTCGGGCACTCTCGGCGGAGATGTGGTCTCTTATCAGAGCCTACACACACCCGTCGAGGTTTGTTCTGCATTATGCCTTCAAAATGGCAGATAATAGGCTTTATAAGTCGGCGCTGGTGATTTATGACTGTACGTTGTGTCGGGTATTTGTGCCGGCGTGTATCGGCATTCGAGTGGAAAAGCCTCCGGTGGCAGATTTTAGGGTTTGGCGCTTTGGACGCTGGATTTTTTCGGGGATTTGAAGAATGTGATGTGGGTCAGTTAAGCCCAACCGATGGCGTTTTGTCCAAAGCCGGATTTGGAGCTGGCAACCAAAAGTAAATGAGGAATGAAGCAGATGGACATGGGCAGATAGAGCTGGTGGTCGGTTGGTAGTGAGACTTAAAGAATGACTGAGTGTGTAAGTAGGAGAATTAGGAATTAGGACTCTGGATTCATTCAGGCTTACAGAGGGAGTACAATAGCATTTCGGCCGGCACTGTCCACCTTCATGAACGTCGGCCCTTTGTTCTAATGCATTGTTAATGGCCGTGCGGAGACCAGAAAGAAGCGTGAACATTGAGCTTATCACTTAGTTAAGCTACATTAGTTTCACCCGAATAGATTAGATGGGTGAGAACATCTTCTTCGGGAGTGTTCTCTGCAGAACTGACATCCTTGATAAAATGAGCTATAAACGCTATTAATGGTCAAAA
Source organism: Trichomycterus rosablanca (assembly GCF_030014385.1). Lineage (NCBI taxonomy): Eukaryota > Metazoa > Chordata > Actinopteri > Siluriformes > Trichomycteridae > Trichomycterus > Trichomycterus rosablanca. The sequence continues at coordinate 2,487,182 of NC_085989.1, read as the reverse complement.
TACTGCCAGAGAAGAGTGTTCGGCCTGTTATGGATGGATGGAGAGAGAGAATGACCAGTTTGAGCACCAGTAATGAATTAGCCATAGAGCGTAATAAATGACATGTAATGTTCCCGTTGATCACTGGAACATTAAGCAATCTGTGAGTTCATGTGCAAGGAAAAGAGCTAAATTGGTGGTAGCATCGTTAACAGTGCAAACTCTTTAATTCATTTCACTGACCACTTCATTCTGGTCAAGGTTGTGATGGTTCTGGTGCCACACACCATACACATTCACTCAGTTTTACATAGGGGCAATTTAGGACTGCCAATCCACCTTCTGTATATTTTGGGATGCAGTAGGAATCAAATTTCTCACTGACATTAACTTAATCTGTACGTTAATTGGCTTGTCGTTCGTTGATTCATTCATTTATTACTAACCGCTGTGACCTGGTCAGGGTTGCAGCTGGTCTGGTGTTACCTGGAATCACTGGGCGCAGGGCAGGACACCCTGGACACACCCTGGACAGAGCACTAGGTCACAAACCCAAGGTCCGGCTGATCCATGTTCCTGCGCAGCACCCTTATCCCAGATTATTTCAGTTTTAGTTACTGGTGAGCCAGTTTAGCTCACAGAACACAGCCAGTAGAATATAAAGCTCATTTATTCTGAAGCTTTCAGCTCTTGTCATTACATTCTACATTTACTCCTGGTTTAATTACTAAAACTCTGTTCATGACACAAAACATCATCTAAAAGTCCTAATAAATAAACATGATAGTGGTAAATGGACCCATTTGGTCGTGTTTGAGGGACTGATGGTCGGATGGTAAATCACCTGCTGTGCAAGCGGTAGAGAAATACAGAAAAAAGAGTGTGTTCTTCCATGAGCGTCAAAGCATAGATGCAGACTTAGGATGAAGGTCCCTGCTGAGCCTGGTTCCTCTCCAGGCTTCTTCCTGTAATTTTAAGGGAGATTCGCCCTCGGCTTGCTCAACAGAGGCTTTTCGGTCCAGGATCCTGTAAAGTTACTTTGAGACGATGTCTATCGTAAAAAACGCTATACAAATAAATTTGGCTTGACTTGCTCTACATCGACCCTTTTTAAAAGCGAGGGTTTTGTGCTGAAGCGGACAGGGGAATTGAGTGTATGGTACATCTAAACTGAGACGATGCAAAAGGGGAGAAAGTCCTCATCCTAAAAATGCCTCCTTTTCACAGTGCTGTACTAGAAATAATAAATTTGTCCCACTTTTAGCCGCTGCGTATGGTCAGCTGCACCGCTGGACTCCGGCTGTCCAGTCTGTGGTGAACACAAGCTCAGTACAGTCGCAGAACGCTGCTCGGATATCGTACCTGTTCTATAGTTCCTGAACTTGTTGTCGTCGAGCGGTCCCGAGTTCCTCTCGTACGCTGGCACTGACGGCGGCGCTGAAGTGCTGAAGTGCACTCGAGTAGCAACAGCGCTTCTGAAGTGCTTCGTGTTGCCTCCCGCCACACCGCCGAGGGTTTTCCGCATGTTCCTCTCTTCCGGCGGGCGGACGGAGGTGGATTTCAGTCTGCAGGGTTTTCTGAAGTCTTGCTGTGTGGGAGATTAAGTCCTCGGCTCTCACCTGGCCTGCAGACTCTCGAGTTCGGCGCCGATGCCTTTGAAGGGTTGTACGGGTCCGACGAATGATCACCCGCAGGAACCTGCAGGAAGTGTGTGAGCCGCTCTCGATCACACACACACACAGTGACTGAGTCAGCAGGAGTAGGAAGAGCTGGAGGAACCGTGTTCTTCTACAGCAGTGCAGCGAGCTGAACATCTTTACATTATTTATTCTCAGGTGATTCGCTCAGGCACTCAAAACAACACAAGGATTCAATCCAGGACCCGGTTCAGTTGCCGTGTACTTGTGGGTTGAATAGATTTAATTTTAAATATATTTGATCAAATATTTATATATTTATATATCCATTTATATATTCATCCATCCATCACATTATTTATATTTATATCCATCCATCCATCCATCCGTACATCCGTTCATCCATCCCAGTATCTATATATCCATCCATCCATCCATCCCAGTATTTATATATCTATTCATCCATCCATCCCAGTATTTATATATCCATCCGTCCATCCATCCCAGTATTTATATATCTATTCATCCATCCATCCCAGTATTCATATATCCATCCATCCGTCCATCCATCCCAGTATTTATATATCTATTCATCCATCCATCCCAGTATTTATATATCCATCCATCCAGCCATCCATCCATCCATCCATACCAGTAACTATATATCCATCCATCCATCCATCCCAGTATTTATATATCCATCCATCCAGCCATCCATCCATCCATCCCAGTATTTATATCTCTTCATCCATCCATCCCAGTATTTATATACATCCATCCATCCATCCCAGTATTTATATATCCATCCATCCATCCATCCATCCATCCCAGTGTTTATATATCCATCCATCTATCCATCCATCCATCCATCCATCCCAGTGTTTATATAGCCATCCATCTATCCATCCATCCATCCATCCATCCATCCATCCATCCCAGTGTTTATATATCCATCCATCTATCCATCCATCCATCCATCCATCCATCCATCCATCCATCCCAGTGTTTATATAGCCATCCATCCATCCATCCATCCATCCCAGTGTTTATATATCCATCCATCTATCTATCCATCCATCCATCCATCCCAGTGTTTATATAGCCATCCATCTATCCATCCATCCATCCATCCCAGTATTTATGTATCTACCCATCCATCCATCCATCCATCCAACCATCCCAGTGTTTATATATCTGTTCATCCATCCATCCCAGTATTTATATATCCATCCATCCATTCATCCATCCCAGTGTTTATATATCCATCCATCCATCTATCCATCCATCCATCCATCCATCCCAGTATTTATGTATCTATCCATCCATCCATCCATCCATCCCAGTATTTATGTATCTATCCATCCATCCATCCATCCATCCCAGTATTTATGTATCTATCCATCCATCCATCCAACCATCCCAGTGTTTATATATCCATCCATCCATCCATCCCAGTATTTATGTATCTATCCATCCATCCATCCATCCATCCATCCATCCATCCATCCCAGTATTTATGTATCTATCCATCCATCCGTCCATCCATCCGTCCATCCATCCATCCATCCCAGTATTTATGTATCTACCCATCCATCCATCCATCCAACCATCCCAGTGTTTATATATCCATCCATCCATCCATCCATCCATCCCAGTATTTATGTATCTATCCATCCATCCATCCATCCAACCATCCCAGTGTTTATATATCCATCCATCCATCCCAGTATTTATGTATCTATCCATCCATCCATCCCAGTATTTATGTATCTATCCATCCATCCATCCATCCCAGTGTTTATATATCCATCCATCCATCTATCCATCCATCCATCCATCCATCCCAATATTAATATAACCATTAATCCATCCATCCCAGTGTTTATATATCCATCCATCCATCTATCCATCCATCCATCCCAGTATTAATATAACCATTCATCCATCCATCCCAGTGTTTATATATCCATCCATCCATCCATCCCAGTGTTTATATATCCATCCATCCATCCATCCATCCATCCCAGTATTAATATAACCATTCATCCATCCATCCCAGTATCCATCCGTCTGTCCGTCCCTCCATCCATCCATCCATCCATCCATCCCAGTATTAATATAACCATTCATCCATCCATCCCAGTGTTTATATATCCATCCATCCATCCATCACATTATTTGTATTTAAATTCATCCATCCATCCGTGGCACAGTGGTAAAGTACGCTAACCCACTACTGCTGAAATCTGGGGATTAAGGGTTCAAATCTCAGTGGTGCCATCAGCCAGTCTGGCGTCTGCATGGACATGACTGGCTAATGTCCAAGGGGAAAGGAAGGGGGGAGATTGTACTTGTCAGTGCACTGTCAGTGCCGGTCCCAAGCCCGGATAAAAATACGAGGGTTGCATCAGGAGGGGCATCCAGCGTGGCATGTGGACCAGATATATAGAAGTGGTGACGTCTATATATGTGAGCAGCCAAGAGAAAGAAAATAAACACAGTTAATCCCAGTATTTATATATCCATCCATCCATCCATCCATCCATCCCAGTGTTTATATATCCATCCATCTATCCATCCATCCATCCATCCATCCATCCATCCCAGTGTTTATATAGCCATCCATCTATCCATCCATCCATCCATCCATCCATCCCAGTGTTTATATATCCATCCATCCATCCATCCATCCCAGTGTTTATATATCCATCCATCTATCCATCCATCCATCTATCCATCCATCCATCCATCCATCCATCCCAGTGTTTATATAGCCATCCATACATCCATCCATCCATCCCAGTGTTTATATATCCATCCATCTATCTATCCATCCATCCATCCATCCCAGTGTTTATATAGCCATCCATCTATCCATCCATCCATCCATCCCAGTATTTATGTATCTACCCATCCATCCAACCATCCCAGTGTTTATATATCTGTTCATCCATCCATCCCAGTATTTATATATCCATCCATCCATTCATCCATCCCAGTGTTTATATATCCATCCATCCATCTATCCATCCATCCATCCATCCATCCCAGTATTTATGTATCTATCCATCCATCCATCCAACCATCCCAGTGTTTATATATCCATCCATCCATCCATCCCAGTATTTATGTATCTATCCATCCATCCATCCATCCAACCATCCCAGTGTTTATATATCCATCCATCCATCCATCCCAGTATTTATGTATCTATCCATCCATCCGTCCATCCATCCGTCCATCCATCCATCCATCCCAGTATTTATGTATCTACCCATCCATCCATCCATCCAACCATCCCAGTGTTTATATATCCATCCATCCATCCATCCATCCCAGTATTTATGTATCTATCCATCCATCCATCCATCCATCCAACCATCCCAGTGTTTATATATCCATCCATCCATCCCAGTATTTATGTATCTATCCATCCATCCATCCCAGTATTTATGTATCTATCCATCCATCCATCCATCCCAGTGTTTATTTATCCATCCATCCATCTATCCATCCATCCATCCATCCATCCATCCCAATATTAATATAACCATTCATCCATCCATCCCAGTGTTTATATATCCATCCATCCATCCCAGTGTTTATATATCCATCCATCCATCCATCCATCCATCCATCCATCCATCCATCCATCCATCCATCCATCCATCCCAGTATTAATATAACCATTCATCCATCCATCCCAGTATCCATCCGTCTGTCCGTCCCTCCATCCATCCATTCATCCATCCATCCCAGTATTAATATAACCATTCATCCATCCATCCCAGTGTTTATATATCCATCCATCCATCCATCCATCACATTATTTGTATTTAAATTCATCCATCCATCCGTGGCACAGTGGTAAAGTACGCTAACCCACTACTGCTGAAATCTGGGGATTAAGGGTTCAAATCTCAGTGGTGCCATCAGCCAGTCTGGCGTCTGCATGGACATGACTGGCTAATGTCCAAGGGGAAAGGAAGGGGGGAGATTGTACTTGTCAGTGCACTCTCAGTGCCGGTCCCAAGCCCGGATAAAAATACGAGGGTTGCATCAGGAGGGGCATCCAGCGTGGCATGTGGACCAGATATATAGAAGTGGTGACGTCTATATATGTGAGCAGCCAAGAGAAAGAAAATAAACACTGTGCATAATTAAAACTGACCATTGATCTGATCTACGTTCACTAAACGCTGCTTTTGCACCACGTTGGTACGGGAGTGTTTTTTTCATGACGTCTCCGTGAGAGAAGTGTGTGAACATCTCGGAGATTATTAGCGATAGCTACGGCTGAGCAGTAATTTTCCTAGCGTGCAAGTACACTGTGACTGATGACTGCACGACTCCAAATCAATATCTGGGTCACCGGCGAAGCTGCAGGCGGGTTTGCGAACGTGTGAACCTGTCTGGCTTGTTGACGGTATAAATGGCCGATAGCCAGCTCTGATTTTCGATGCCTTTCGTATAAAAGATGCTTTCCGTGAACTGTGAGCTGCTGTTCTTACGTTCATTCACTTTATTCATAAACACAAACGCAAACCTACAAATAAAACCTCAGTCTGGCTCTCGGTGCTTCTTCTTTCTCTCTTATCGCAGCACGGATGCCACTGTCTTTATACTTCTGCTTTTCAAATTTCTATTTTTTAGCAACGTTTTTTACTGTCATTTAAAACTGCTGTTAAAATGAGACCAGTTTAAAGCTGGAAACAAATCCTTTCAGCTGTTAACCACTTCACACCTAAGAGTAATTAAACACAGCCAATTAAGTGGAGTTTAACCACACCAAACTTGTTAAAGCGTGTCTTATTGGTCTTGCTTTGTTCGCAGAAGCACAGTTTTGCTAGAAGAGGAAACAGCCTTCCCCTAAATGTTACTACAAATCAGGAGGCATGTTTATTTTATATAAATCATTTTACGTACATGTTAGTAACGTATGGATGAATCACCAGAACTAGAAGTGGTGTCCACATACTTTTGGCTATGGATAGTATTGGTGTTGGACGGCTCTAAGGACCCTCCCATCTCCCAGCATGCCAGAAGGTGGACTGGCTGCTCTGAGTAAATTGCTAATATTTTGGGAGGGAGGGGTGCTGATTTGAATCTTTCCTCCGTTTGTTAGGAGTTTTGCATGTTCTCGTTGTATCTGCATGCGTTTCCTTATATAGCTCCTCCTCAGTTTTCTTCCATCTACCATCTACCTCCACCATGCTGGAGGTTGTTTGGCTGCTTGTAGTTGCATCTTGCTGTGAGTGAGTAATTGGGTGAGTGGGTGTGCTGTCCACACTCCATCCATCTATCTATCACATTATCCATCCATCTGTCCATCCGTCCGTCCATTTATATTTAAAGTATCCATCTATCCATCAAGTCATCCATCCGCGCATCCATCCATCCCAGTATCTATTTATTCATCCATCCATCCAGCCATCCATCAATCCATCCGTCTATTCATATTTATAGTATCCATCCATCCACCCATCCTTCCTAGTATCTATTTATCCATCCATTCATCCATCCATCCATCCATCCATCCCAGTATCTATTTATCCATCCATCCATCCATCCATCCACCCATCCATCCCAGTATCTATTTATCCATCCATCCATCCCAGTATCTATTTATCCATCCATCCATCCATCCATCCATCCATCCATCCATCCATCCCAGTATCTATTTATCCATCCATCCCAGTATCTATTTATCCATCCATCCATCCATCCATCCCAGTATCTATTTATCCATCCATCCATCCATCCATCCCATTATCTATTTATCCAACCATCCATCCATCCATCCATCCATCCATCCTTCCATCCCAGTATCTATTTATCCATCCAGCCATCCATCCATCTATTCATCCATCCGACCATTCATATTTAAAGTATCCATCCATCCATCCATCCATCCATCCGTTTGTTCGTCCGTCCATCCATACATCCATCCACACATCCATTCATCCATCCATTCATCACATTATTTATATTTGAATTCATCCATCCATCAGTAAATAGTAAAACACTAAACACTAGCGCTGTGTCTTGACTGTCGTAGCTGCTCTCTCTCAGACGTCGTGCATCTTTGCCTTTTCCATTATCGTCCTTGATCTGTGTGATAACAGAATGAAAAGATCAGTCGTGCTCGGGTATTTGCTGGAGTGATTCAGCAGATCGGTTGCTAAATGCCACTCACTCACTCACGAGGACTGTGAACCTTTTTACATCTCACAGTCTTTGGCAAGAAAGCCGACACCAGCCTATTATAGTACAGAACATAAACACGGTGATTACAGGAATATAAAGTGCTGCAGAGATACGCTGTCGTAAACAGGTTAGAACTCAGGAGTGGATTCTGATTGTGTAGGATTTGGTGACTGTTCAGGTGCGCACGTTTCCCCGCGTGTACACTTTAATGAATTACCAGCGTTCATTTGTGCAATTTAACGCCTGTCTGGGCGCATTTGCGTATGACGGGCACGAGTGCAGACAGGGCCAGTGCGCGAGGGTGAGGGGTGCAGACCAGACCCAAAGCAGCAGGATCTTCATTTCTTCATTTCTCTGGCTTGCACTGTGATTACTCAGTGCTTGATGCTTAAAAGCTTATTGGATTCACGTTCCGCCTCTTGCACTTCTTCTCTCGACGTCTGGTCACGTACCGGAGCAGCCTGCTGCCTCCGGACTCCCGCAGGTTTAGAGGAGTTTGAATCGACGCCCCGGCGCAGCCGTGCAGAATCCGGAGACTCGGCTGCATTAACAGAGGGGAAAGCGGCGAATCTGGCGAGTGCAAAGAAATGAGGATGAATAGGGACCCAGCTCATGAGGATACGTACCCTTGGTATGGAAAGACAAGTCTTAGTGCACGTCTCCTTGAATTAAAGATTGGCATCAGCCCGGCTGTCATGTTTTGGCGTCTCCGAGCTTATCAGGGGGTGGCGGGTCGATCGAAGAGTCGAGAGATTGTCGGCTGCCACTCAGTATGTGCGAGATGTGAGTCTGGGTGAGGGCGCGAGCGGCGCGAATGCCGCCTGGTGAAAATGGCAGCGTTGTAGGGTCGTGACCCGCGCTCTCTCGCCTCACGCCCGTCTTTGTGCGCTGACCTCGCGGGAGGCCGCCGGGCGCGGCGATGGACCTGCGCTGAGACTGAGGCCAGCCGGAGACGGAGGAAGAAAGGGTAGATGAATGGTTGCCTGGCAACAGGACCAGGCAGTCTTTTGGTCTGCCTTCTGTTGAACGTCCTGCGCAGGACCGTCACTTGTCAAAGCAAGGAATTGTGGGAAAGACTTCTCACAAAAACGCACCCCGGTGTAAGTAATCACGGCACGGTGCCGTCCACGAGAGGGAACGCGTCCATTGTTCGGAGGAGGCGAGACGAGGGAAATGGAGTGAGAGGAATATTGAGTAGCGGTGAATGAGTGAGGGAGGACGGCAATTACAATGAGAAGGAAGGAAGTGTTACGCCTGGGCTGGAGGATCGGCTTCGTGCCGCCGTCCCCACTTGGGCGACTGCAGGTTGGTGTGGGCGTGTGTTGATGAGCCGTGTTAATCCTACACGGCGACAACGCAGCATCACATTAGCTTTACTCTCACATCAAAAACACCCACCAACACCTTCAGCATCCGGCGATCCTTTTTTAAAATGCATTTTCGTATCAGATTCCCTCAGCGTATTTCACCTAATGCATGCTCCCCCTCCAACACGTGTGCAGTAGCCGACCGCTTTTTTCCTCTGCACCAGGCGGGTTCATATGGAGATCCGTATCATGTACAGTGAGTCACGCACCGATCCCCATTATCCCCTGCCTCTGTGTGGCACCATCGACCAGCCAGCAGAGTTATGAGGAATTCCGTCCGGCCCTCCCACCTGCCAAACGTTAGCCAATCGTGTCTCCAATTGTGTGTTCATATGTACAAACATCCTCTTTTACACTAGCAGACAATCAATTTATTCATTCATTTATTCATTCACTGTCTGTTTTACCACCGCTGTATCTTATTCAGGGTCGTGCTGGGTCCGATTTATTGGGCATAAGGCAGGTTGCCAGTCAATCACAGCAAACACACACACACTTAAGGGGACTTTCAGTATCTCCAATAATCCTGACCAGTGCATCTGTGAATTAAACCCAGGACGCTTTTTGCTGTGGGTGCTACCCACCAAGCCACCGTGCTTCCTCACTTTAGTAAAAGTACACGACAGTCCAAAAGCACAAATCTGCAGAACTACGTTAAAAAAAATGTGGGCAGAAAGCGTGAGGTTTGTCTCAGGATCACTTGAAGATGGCGAGGCTTGGCTGTTTGAACAGACAGGAAATCCCTTCCACCTCATGGGTGCTGGTACATCGAAAAGCATTGATGCCCGTCTTGCTTGACTTCTGATGGGTGGATCAAGGGGTGAGCCAGACTTGTATCAGGTCACTGCTGGACCAACATCGTTTTAAATCGAATGCGGGCGGCTACAGGAAGCGATGGGGTGACGTGGCAGTGGAATGAAGACCGGGCATGTGGCTGCATTTTGAAGAGGTCTGATGGTGGTTATTGAAAGGTCTACCGGGAAGGAGTTGCAGTAGTCCAGCCTTGACCACTGACTGGACGAGAATCTGAGTGGCTTCTGTAGAGAGGAATTTCTGAATCCTCCTGATCACTTTAGTTTTTTCAGTTTTTAATCCTAACCTTGCAGTTTTGAGACAAATATTCTGTCAAAATCGCTGTGACCTGTGGAGACAAGATATCTAAAGGGGTCCTGTGGTATCTGGTACCAGGACGTCACCAGCAGGTCCTTCTACGTCTGTACGTTGGAGGTGGAACGCCCCACAGTGCATCCTTGTCCATGATTCAGTCACATGATCTTAGATAAAACAGAATTCGTAACTCAGTACCCAACAGGGTTTGATTCACTGTGTGTGGTGATGCATTCACCTCACGGCCAGGGTTAAATGATCTGCAGTTCGAGCCGGTCAATCTTCTGTTGGCTTTAGTGAGTCTTGGCCACCCAGCAGTCTGTTGGCGGTTCGAGTCATGGGCACTTGCCACGGCTGCCTGTTACATCCCTTGTCAGTCATCTAGCCAGAAGGATTTGATCCTTATCAAAATCCCAAAGTTTAAGGTTCTTGATCATGAAGTGGTCTTACGGCTTGTGTATTCGTCTCGTCCCGTCTCAGACCGCAGCTTGGAGTCGGTTGGATATCAGATTAGAGCAGGTTTATCCAATTCATTCTCGTCGACTGTGTGATCCATGCCTGTGTGTGAGTGTGTTACCCACAACGTTACACTAACAGCATTTCTCTTTTGCCTTCACCTCCCCTAACTGTCCGAGGAGAGACTCGGACTAGCGCCCGCACCTTATTGTGGATTTACCGCCTGCTTCTTTCACACCAGCCAGCAGCGGATTCTCACACCCATGCCCCATGTGAATCCCCCATTACTCGGGGGTTCCTCTGTGCGACTGCATCGTCGCCCCTGGTCTTCGGTAAAAATTACGACGTGTGTAAATCATTGATCTGGGTCGCCGCGTCCCTCTCGCCGCGTGCCTTCGGCCACCTCTGAGTCACACCACAGCTGGGTGGAGATGGAATATTGAATATGGATGAGCCGTCGCCACATGAGGGAAGACGGATATTGGACAGTGACTCACGGTGCTGTAGCTGATGAAGATTTGCAGACTTCAGACTTTTTCCAGAGCAAAAAGGCTCCGTCTTCAAGCGAGTGTCGTTCCTGTTGCCTCTGGCCTTTCGTCTATTCTTTCATTTTTTTGTCTTTCATCTCTCGCCTGCCGTGGTTCTCCTGCATGGACTATTAACTCCACCCCCCCCCCCCCCCGCCCCCCATACATACACACACACCATCAGATTCATCACGGCTGCTGCTCGCCTGCTTCACCAGTCCTTCCATAAAACCATTGTTTTCTCTCAGCTTCTCTTGGTCATGTTATTCTTTTAGGTCAAATCATTGTTCTATTAATCCCTCCATTTATACATTCATCCATTTCATTGCTCTACTCATTCGTTCACTCATTCATTCATCTGCCCATCCATCCGTTTCTGTCATCCGTCCGTCCGTCCATTCATTTATTCATTTACCAATTTATCAATGTCATCTACCCATTTATTAATCCATCCATCCATTTCTGCCATCTACCCATTCATTCATTCATAGATTAATTCATCCATCCATCCATTTCTGTTTTTTACTCATTCAGTCATTCATTTATTCATCTACTGTCCATCCATTTCTGTCATCCATCCATCCATCCATCCATCCATCCATCATTTATTGATATACTATCCAATAAGATGCCTCTCACTGTGGTTTGGTGGAGTCTAAACAATGTCAGGGATCTAACCATTTTTTATCCATCCATCCATCCATCCATCCATTTCCATCATCTACTCATTTATTAATCCATCCATCCATTTCTGTCATCCATTCATCCCTCCATCCATTTTTTCCATTTACCTATTCATTCATAGATTCATTCATCCATCCATTTATGTCCTCTACTCATTCATTCACTCATTCATTCATCTGCCCGTCCATCCATTTCTGTCATCCGTCCGTCCGTCTGTCCATCCATTCATTTCTGTCATCCATCCATCCATCCATTTATGTCATCTATCCGTTTATTCATTTACCAATTCAACAATGTCATCTAACCATTTTTTTATCCGTCCATCTATTTCCGTCATCTACCCATCTTTTAATTCATTCATCCATGCATCATTTATTGATCTACTATCCATTAAGATGCCTCTCACCGTGGTTCGATGGAGTCTAAACTCTTAGACGTGTCTTTGTTAGCCTTTTAAACAGACATATTTTAGGTCCTGGTAAATTTATTGGCTCTGGGTTTATTGTCCCTTTAGACCTTTTTAAGCGATGGGTGAGAGATGAAATGTTTAATTTACACGATGGGCTGAAATCGAGCCTGACTCTGTTTAATAAGCTAACTTTGCTTACAAATCAAATTAGTTTGATCTAGTAACCCAGAGGATAAAGTGTTCTTTAAATAAACGGAACGATGTTTCACAGGTTCTGTGATGTCATTCTGTGGTTTGTTTAATGATCTGAGATTATTTGGTGTGACTAACGTGTAATTAGAAACAATCAAAAGGAGACTGATGACTTTTCCTCACACTGCTGGATCTTTTTAGATTTAGACTTTACCGACTCTGAGCCGCACCTTCAAGCGTTCACGTTCTGTGACACCTCATTAAAAACGCTTTTCAAGGTTTTCCTTCAGTAACAGATCGAGTCACGAAGTCCTGCGAGACGAAGTGGAAAAAAAGAGCTGATCTGATTGTGGTGTCTGTTAATTGTGTAGATAACAGATGTAGCTCCGCGGCACTTTTTTTTACTGACCTTTTGAGAATGTTTGACACCGACATTCGATCACAGTTATCGGGGAGGGTGTCGGGTATTGGATTCAGTATTTATGACGTGAGCTGGTTTCAGAATGATAGATCTGATCATATTTCAGTCACCGTGAACAGACTTACTGATACAGCGCAGCTTTCTTCTTCTCGCCCCCGCATTCTGCACAGGCGTCTCTTCCGCCAATCAGGGTCCTTACACAGCGTACGAAGACCCACCCGCATATAGTCCGGTCATCCCGCCCTAGCAGATACGATGGCCACAAAAAACTATGCATTTATAAGCATAAACAAACACCTTATGAGACCCTGATCAAAATAAATGGGTTAGTGAAGATGCATAAATGCCCACATTGAAGTATGGTGGTGGTAGCATCAGGATATAGTACAGTTTGCTTCTCTGCAAATAGTATTAAAGCCTTACACATCATTGAATTTGATTTATTCAGCCCAAAACTCATAACATCAACATAAAGAAACTCCAGTAGCTCTAGGATTAGGGTTAGGTATAGGGTTAAGATTAGGGTTTAGGGTTAGGTGTAGGGTTAGGAATGGGGTTAGGATTAGGATTAGGTATAGGGTTAAGACTAGGGTTTAGGGTTAGAGGTGTAGGGTTAGGATTAGAGTAAAATGTAGTGTTAGGATTAGGTATAGGGTTAAGATTAGGGTTAGGTGTAGGGTAGGGAACACAGTTAGGATTATGGTGAAGTGTAGGGTTAAGATTAGGGTTTAGGGTTAGGATTAGGGTAAGATGTAGTGTTAGGATTAGGTATAGGGTTAAGATTAGGGTTTAGGGTTAGGTGTAGGGTTAGGATTAGGGTAAGATGTAGTGTTAGGATTAGGTATAGGGTTAAGATTAGGGTTTAGGGTTAGATGTAGTGTTAGGATTAGGTATAGGGTTAAGATTAGGGTTTAGGGTTAGGTGTAGGGTTAGGATTAGGGTAAAATGTAGTGTTAGGATTAGGATTAGGTATAGGGTTAAGATTAGGGGTTAGGTGTAGGGTTAGGATTAGGGTAAGATGTAGTATTAGGATTAGGTATAGGGTTAAGATTAGGGTTAGGTGTAGGGTAGGGAACACAGTTAGGATTATGGTAAAGTGTAGGGTTAAGATTAGGGTTTGAGGTTAGGATTAGGGTTAGGAGTAGAGTTAGGATTATGGTAAGGTCTAGGGTTAGGATTAGGGATAGGATTAGGGTTAGATCCAGACCTCAATCTCAAACTTTGAACGTCAGGTCTTCAGCCCAACAGCAGCGCTTCACTTAATGTCCTAATCATTCTTTTTTTTTTTTTTTTTACCTTTGAACCCTTTTGCACCCAATTTGGTCATGTCCAATTGGACCTTATCTTTCTCTCACCACCCTCTCGATCGGTCAACAGAGGTCGTACTTACCCCAGTATGTGGAACCCTGTTTTAGCCATTGTCTCTCCTACAACAAACACACCGACAATCATGTGTCTGTGTAGGTGCCCGGTCGGCTGATAGCAGAGACTCAATAATGTAAGATCTGAGCTACTGTATTTTTTAATGATGCGCCACCTGAGCGCCACAATAATCATTTTTGACTGAACAGGCACAGATTCCCAAGTTGATTTTAAAAGAAGTGAAACAGTTTGCACGACTCAGTTGGTATAAAACAGTAAAAACTGATAGAACTGGGTGGTATTATTATTTATTAACATTTCTGCGACTTCTTCCTCTGTGGTTTGATCATACCGGTTCCACCATCAGTACAAACGCGCTACAAAAAATACAGACAATCGAACCTAAAGCGGGCGCAGCCTCGTCCAATCTGAGCGTGCATTGATTTTTTTAAGTGCTAGATATGAAGTCTGAGCGCTGAATACTGTGAGCGTCCAGTGTTTTTTTTTCTTTCTTCATTATTCGTTATAAGTGCTTCAATAAAAAAGAAAATGTTCAAAGAACCTTCGACCAGAAAATCACTTGTAATGAGCTATTACTGATCCCAGAATAGCTCTCGATATAAAACATACCAGCTCTGTCTGCACGGCTGGTGGAGTGAGTCTGGACGTGGGTCCTCGGGACCTGGGTTCAGTCCTCGCCTCCAGTCACAGTTCTCCTCCAGGTACTCCTCACTTTTCAAATGCATAAAGAGGACAGACAGGCTGCTTTATTACGAGTGAGTTTATTACAAGTGTACAGCCTCCACTTTTGTTTTAATTTCCATTTTGGATTGTGTGTGTGTGGGAATTTGTGCCTGTTTAGTCACACGTCAATTTAACAAAAAGGTTTGCAGTCGAATTTCCAATTAATTACTTCCAGAAATGGTGGCACGGTGGCTAAGTGGGTAGCACTGTCGCCTCACAGCACGAAGGTTCTGGGTTCGATCCCCAGGCGGGCGGTCCGAGTACTTTCTGTGTGGAGTTTGCATGTTCTCCCCGTGTCTGTGTGGGTTTCCTCCTACAGTCAAAAATCATGCAGTCAGGTTAATTGGAGACACTGAATTGCCCTATAGGTGAATGGTTGTGTGTATGTGTGTGTGTGTGCCCTGCGATGGACTGGCACCCCGTCCAGGGTATTACTGTGTGCCTTGCGCCCATTGAAAAGCTGGGATTTCACTTGATTTAAAAGCTTCATACTACAGAGATTTTTCATGAGTGGATTTCACTTTACATTATACACCGATCAGCCATAACATTAAAACCACCTCCTTGTTTCTACACTCACTGTCCATTTTATCAGCTCCACTTACCATATAGAAGCACTTTGTAGTTCTACAATTACTGACTGTAGTCCATCTGTTTCTCTACATGCTTTGTTAGCCCCTTTTCATGCTGTTCTTCAATGGTCAGGACCCCCACAGGACCACCACAGAGCAGGTATTATTTAGGTGGTGGATCATTCTCAGCACTGCAGTGACACTGACATGGTGGTGGTGTGTTAGTGTGTGTTGTGCTGGTATGAGTGGATCAGACACAGCAGCACTGATGGAGTTTTTATACACCTCACTGTCCCTGCTGAACTGAGAATAGTCCACCAACCCAAAATATCCAGCCAACAGCGCCCCGTGGGCAGCGTCCTGTGACCACTGATGAAGATCTAGAAGATGACCGACTCAAACAGCAGCAATAGATGAGTGATTGTTTCTGACTTTACATCTACAAGGTGGACCAACTAGGTAGGAGTGTCTAATAGAGTGGACAGTGAGTGGACACGGTGTTTAAAAACTCCAGCAGCGCTGCTGTGTCTGATCCACTCATACCAGCACAACACACACTAAGAACAGGGTGAAAGGGGGCTAAAAATTTTTTAATGTTATGGCTGATCAGTGTATACATAAAATCATTATTATTATTATTTTCTCTACTGTGATGCCGTGCATATATTCATATCACCATGTAAATACTCTATATTTTATATATCTTATCAATCTTATCTTAAAATGCAGCTTTTTTTGCTGATCTTCTGTAAACGTGGACGATCGATGACCTGCAGCTCCGTTCCTCTCTGATCTCTCGCTTCTCCTCTGCAGGTGGAGGAATGGCTCTGTTATTATTACAGTTCGCGCTCTTCGTGTTCGAGTCCTTCACCGAGGCGTCACACAACACCACTGCAGGTAAAGATGATCCTCGTTCTCTGCGATGGCTTGCTTTATGATGCGTGTGTGTATCTGTTTCTTGTCTGCCCGGCTGTGCGAGCTGGTACACAACATGCTGAAAGGATTTTCATATCCAGACTGGTGTGGATTAGTAAAGCCAGGTTTATAAGACCATTATGTGCACGGTAGGAGATAATATCCAAATATTGTCTGATTTTATATGACACCCAGGGACAGATTATACAAGACATGCGGCATCATTAATTAAAAACAAAAACAAAACCTGATTTATAAGGACTCTGGCACCATCCGTAGCTGGGTCCATTCTTTAAAGGCTATAGTCTCAAATAAGACCCTGACCCTGACTGAGGCTGTTCAGTAGCCAACCGCTTCCTTTCACCGGACAGAGAGTCACGTACTGCTCTCGCCTAATGGGTAGAGCTTTGGGCTATCAGTCAGAAGATTGTCGGTTCCAATCCAGGCTCTGCTATGCAGCCACTATTGGGCACCTTGAGCAAGGCCCTTAACCCTGTCTGCTCCAGAGGCATCGTACAATGGCACTGTACTATACATGTGACAAATTAAGGCATTCTGCGTTATTCACTATGTGCTCTGTGCAGTGCCTTCGACCGGCCAGCAGAGGCCGCAATTGCACTGTGACGAGGGATCCCTTCAGCCCTCCCACCCTCAGACACAACCATGCCTGTGTAGTCTGTGTAGGTGCCTTGAGAGCTCGAGATCTCAGCAGAGGTGGACTAGCGTGTCGGACCGCTACACCACACTGAGCACCTCACGTCACCATTTTAACCAAGAGATAGTCCTTGGTCACTTTAATAGTCGTGCTGTAATTTATTGCTAAGATGTCATTTAACATCGTCTCTGCGTGCTGTGTTCAAGTTCCCCTTCATTTCTCTTTGTATTCTCAATACATCTCAGCTCTCATTTACCAGTGGAGTCAGTGTGTATCACGTCTTTTCGGGCTCATCCTAATTGGCTCCTTCCTATCTCGAACACTGCAGGCGTAGCAGGTCTGCCTCGTCCATTTGGACCAGATAATGACGCACCGTATCAGCAGTATTAAGCAGCTAAAAGCTGCAATAAGCTGCGGCGTATCAGCGAGATTATGAATCCTTTTTATTACGCTAAACGTCCGCGGAAAGTATTCAAAGAGTGTTAATGGGGTTCCTGCTAATGATATGATAATACTAAAGGTGCTCGATATAGCCAAAAGTATCCGGACACCTGAACATCGGATCCAAAACTGTGTACATAAACATGGAATCGTTACCCGTTTGTGACCGCTGGGGTTGATTTATATTCAGCCACACAAGCATCACTGAGGTGGAACAGTGGTCGTCTGCGGGGATTACAAGACGGCCTGCTTGTTTTTCTCACCTGCTAACAATATCTGTAGCTCAAACCAACTGGAGCCCACATGCTGTTAGCCGTAAGCGCCTCGTCTCGTACGCGCGTACACAACTTATTTCATAAAACTACTTTACATGCATGAACATAATCACAAACATGTGCACACCTACACACTCCCGCCGGCCCTCCTGGCCAGCCGAGCCGGACTGGATGATTACTGTAATTAGTCGGTGGCAGGGAAGGTGAACGCTACTGTAATAACAGACTAAAGCGGCTCACACTCGCTCGCTCTTACTGTGACGGAAACACGAGAGCCTCAGGGGAGAGCTGCCATTTATATTCGATTAGACGCCCAGCACTGAGACGCGTCCAAAAAAAAAAAAAAAAAGGGAAAGATATTTACTCTCCAGTGCACGTTGTGGTATTATACAGCCCTGCCAACCAGGACCCGTTTCCTGTTTTAATTAATGATCTGGTTTGTAATGCTGAATGAGAAATAGTCTTGTCATCCAGGCACAGCAGAGCTATGGGGATTGACGTCCTTCCTCATTAGATTTCATGGCGTTTGTAAAAGCCAGTGACTCCAAACCTTCCTGTCACCATCGATCTTCTGCAAACAGAAGTCGGTGCCCGGTTCGAAAGGGAAACAGCTCCATCTGCTGCTCAGTAGGAATGCTGCACCAGTTTTTTGGGGACCAATTAGATAATAAAAAAACAAAAAAATAAATATTTTATCAGTAGTCCAAGATACATTTTGGAATATAAGTTTATTAACTTTATATTTACATCATTCCTTTAAGATTTTAGTCCACGTTGACAAGATTCACGTAATTAGTGCGTGTTTTTCAGCTACACACTCATTCGGGGCGGCACGGTGGTTTGATGGGTAGCACTGTCGCCTCACAGCAAGAAGGTCCTGGGTTTGATCCCCAGGTGAAGCGGTCTGGGTCCTTTCTGTCTGTGCGTGGGTTTCCTCCGGGAGCTCCGGTTTCCTCCCACAGTACAAAGACGTGCAAGTGAGGTGAACTAGAGATACTAAATTGTCCACAACTGTGTTTTTGACATCAAACTTGTGACCTGATGAATCTTGTGTAAGCAGTAACTACCGTTCCTGTCATGAATGTAACCAAAGTGTTTAAAACATGACGTTAAAATCCTAATAAATGAACTCATTTATTCATTCAATTGTATTACTATGTGGACTGTTGTGTGCATCATTGAGTGTATCACCAAAGCAAATTCCTCTAATTTATTTTTATTTGGTGACTGGAAGGTCACTGAAGTGCATTTAATTCACTGCTTATAAAGGCAGTTTAGTACGACTTATTCGTGATGGCAAATTGTGGCCTTGAGGGATGTGTGTGGTCATTAACAATCCTCAGAAAGGTCGTGGCATGTTGGACAATGCTGGACTGGCATTGATGCCCAACATTTTATGTGTCTAAGTGTCCAAATCCAATGAGGCTGTGTCGACTGTAAACTTAGATTTTTTGTCCCATGATGGCATGATAAGAGGCGATGTGGTCTGCTCGTACAGCCTCACTGCATCAGGTTTGATCTGTTGTGCAAGCTGAGATGCTTTTCTGTTCAACATGTGTCCACATACTCAGAACTGCTGCTCACTGGATGTTTTTTTCCTGCACCATTCTGTGTAAACTCTAAAGACTGGTGTGTTTAAAAAAAAATCCTACATGAGTAGTTTCTTACATGATCAAATCAGCCCGTCTGGCATCACTTGTCTGTAATCATGATTGTTTATCCTGATGTAAGCAATAATTGAAGCTAGTGTGGGTGCAGCCCAGCTCTATTGTCATGGGGGCCTGGTTTAGAACCTCATATCCAGTAACTGTCTATTACTGAGCTATTGGCATGTTCTTACAATATTTTTGCATGGGCATAGCACAGGTACCCCAGATACACTCTGATCAGTACCCTGTTCAGACTGTATTCCTGCCTTGTGCTTACTGTACAGAATAAAAAGGATAAAAATTAAATAAAACAGAACCTCAGCCTCCATGACGACACACAACTTTTACAGTAGGGGGTGCTTTGGGATCTTGTATCCCTGTGGTGCTGTGGACCTGGCCAAGTGCCCATACAGGCATCCCTGAAGCAGTACGTTTGCGCCCTTTGTTGTCCGGTCGAGGTGTCAGCACTAGTGATGGATGATCTCTTTAAGATTCCACTGCAGGCAGAACAATCCATCTCAAAAAAGGTGGCGTGTTGGACACCCCAGACAGACGCACGTGTTTTTGATAAGTGGTGAAGCTGCCCCATAGTGCGTGACGTGCCAAAAACAGATCACAGTCAAACAAGTCTAAGTAATGTTTAAAACAAAAGCAGAGTCACCTCTCAGAGTCATTCCTGTTTATTTAATAACAAAGCTTCACTGAATACAGCAACCTGTGATGGACATGGCCCATGGGCAGACATGGTATGAAACAAGTAAACCCAAACCCAAAGTCACTGCAGGCAGGTAAAAAGATGCAGCTGGTAACTTCAAATGTGTTGAAGGAGGCGCGTGATCGTCTCAGCCCTTTCGGCCAGCGCAGTGTCATTTCATCAAAGGGAATTAGAAATGCCTAGAACACCTCTAGGAAGCAAAAAAGGGAAAAAACACAAAACCCCAACTTTACAGTAACACCCGTATTGTTTCTCCCAGGCTGTGCTATCATCCGTCCACCCAGAGAAGGAGGCATCAGGTACCGAGGTCTGACCCAAGAGCAGGTACTTGATTTCACAAATATTTTACCTGACGTTTGACACGACTGATTGTAATCATGTTTATATATATATATATATATTGTAACATTGCTTCGTTTGTCACTGTGCAGATCCGCAGCGTGCAGGTTTTACCGGTGGACTACGAGATTGAATACATCTGCAGGGGGAACAGGGTCATCGTGGGGCCCAAGGTCAGGAAATGTCTCCCGAACGGCAGTTGGACGGATCTCCATCACCACAGTAAATGCTGTAAGTTCATCTCTGGATTTCTGCTTTCTTTCTTGACCCCTGAGTCCGGGGCAAAGTCATGGGATGGCTGTAGGGTGGCCAGTGTTCTCGTTAGCACATCCATTCAGACATACAATAAAAATACAGTAGCTCGTCTGTTGGATCGGACCACACGATCCAGCCTTCTCTTCCCACGTGCATCAGTAAGCCTTGGCCGCCCATGACCCTGTCGCCGGTTTACCACTGTTCCTTCCTTGGACCACTTTTGATAGATACTGACCACTGCAGACCGGGAACACCCCACAAGAGCTGCAGTTTTGGAGATCCTCTGACCCAGTCGTCTAGCCATCACAATTTTGCCCTCGTCAAACTCACTCAGATCCTCACGCTCGCCCATTTTTCCTGCTTTTAACGTCAACTTTGAGTATAAAATGTTCACTTGCTGCCTAATATATCCCCCCCACTAACAGGTGCCGTGATGAAGAGATAATCAGTGTTATTCACTTCACCTGTCAGTGCTCAGAATGTTATGCCTGGTATATATTGATGTATATTCTGTGGTGGATCATTTACATTCCTTTAGAAAATCAAATATAATCTAATTTGACTAGGATTGTCCAAGCTTGTCTCTTGCTCTCTCTGTAGTGTTACCATGTGCAAAAGTGTGGGCGTCTCTGGAGAACGGGCGTGTGGTGTTGTCCCCTCCCGGGCCGGCGGTGGAGGGCACGGTGCTGACCTACAGCTGTCTGAGCGGCTTCATCCTGGAGGGCAGAAACATAACTCAGTGCACCAAACTGGGCAAGTGGGACAATCCCAAACCCATCTGCCACTGTGAGTCTTAATTTACCGCTGCATGCTGTGTTACAGATTCAGTACGTCAGTGTGCGCATAAACGTGCTCATATTTCTTTCTGTTTCTGTGTTTTCTTCCAATTGTAGATGATAGACATTATACAGGTAAGAGCTGCTCATCTTCTTACAGAGTTTAACAGCAGGGCCGCTCAGTAATACACATAAACATCACATTACAGTTCAGTTCCTCTCACACGCCCCTCTTGTTCCCCTACTCGGCATTAAAAAAGAACTGTGACGTTCTGCATCAGTAAATTGTTTTACTTTATATATGATGATATACACTACATTCAGATTTACATTTAAAAGAAGCTTGATTGCCATGATAAATACGGACATTCGTATTGTCAAAGCCCAGTTACAGATTTAGGAAACAGAAACAAATAATAGTAACAAGTGTACAAACTTTGAGTTATAATAGTAAAAACAGAACAGCAACAGTGCAAATTGTACCAACAATACAAACAGTCGTAACAATAATGACAGTAACAATACTATATGTAAGAATTGGGTTAGAATGAGGTGGCATTTGGTGCATTCAGTGAGGAAGTGCAACTCGGTCGGTCTCTGCTGTATTATGCAGTGCCGGCACAGTCTCTCCTCTCAGGTCACCCCGTCTGAACTCAGTCTGTATGATATTTAGCCCAAAGATGGACACGTATGACCCAGCATTACTTTATTTTCTTCTACAGTGGTACTACTGGCCTAGTCGGGTGCCTGACAGACGCAGCTGGCATGTGTAAGAAAGGGTTTGGGATTTACCTTCTTACCACTGCAACAGTAACTCTTTCTGTCAGGTCAAAGCCGAAATACCGGCACAAGAAGAAATACAGAAAGCATGGTGTGTGTGTGTGTGTGTGTGTGTGTGTGTGTGTGTGTGTGTGTGTGTGTGTGTGTGTGTATGTGTAGTGATGTTTTTATTAAAGGCTTTGTGTAAGAGAGTGAATGAGAACTGATGTCCCGTCCAGGATGTATTTCTGTCTCGTTATCAGTGTTTCCCAGTGGACCCAGACCCACAGGGACCCTGACTAGGATAAAGTGATTTGTCAATATGAATAAATAAATGAATGAACATTAATGTGTAAGTAGTGTAGCTCCAAAAACAGCTAACAAACACAGAATGCAGGCTGTACGGTGTTTTTTCATACAGTATCAGTTCTGTGTGAAAACAGATGTGTGAGGTAAACTGAGTGTGTGAGGGCTTTAGTTTTAAGGATGCTGAAACTGAAATCAGAAATCAAAAGTGTCTGGAGAAACTAGAAAAAGAGAAAAGAAAGGGCAACCAGTCACTCAGTGTTTCACAAAATAAAGTCCCGTGTGTGTGATTTTATTCGTAAGATAATTGTTGGACTTGCTAGTTTATTCATTTCAGGTTTATCCACCAGAGGGCGGTATTGTATTATAATATGGAAACGTGTCTTGAACGATTAGCTGACGATAGGACTGCACAGCAGATTTATTCTTCAGAATGATAGTGTGTGGGTCCCACTGTGAACCTGATCAGAACGGAGCGGTTATTAAGGATTAATAAATGAATAATATTGTTTAGCTCGCTGAGGGTCGGTGTGTAGTCAGTTCTACACACAGGGTGTAGACCTATGTACAGGAAAACATGAAGGTTCCCAGGTTTTGAGGAATGTTTCTAGAACTTTGACTAACGTTCTTTAAATGTTTTACAAAATTTCTGCTTGCCTTATGTTCACTGTTTCTGGGTGCTACTGAACCCACGTTGACCCTGACCAGAATGAAGCAGTTAATAAAAGGCTAAATTTGTAGTAGTTCCTTGCTGCCACCAGAGGGCGGTGTTGTATTATAATATGGAAGCATCTCCATGTTTAGATCGATTACCTCACGATAGGTGGCAGTATAACACTGTGAAAGGACAGACTAGCGCTACAGAATAATGGTTGTGTTGGTCCCACGGCGACCCTGATCAGAGTGAAGCGGTTATTAAGGATTAATGAATGAATAAGGTTTCAGGGAACGTTCCTTAAAGACTAACGTTTTTTAAATGTTCTTTAATTGGGTAAAATCATACAGAAAGGGCATACATAGGTTGTTTTAGATTGCCCCAGTAATGTGAGCAAGCATGGACTGGCACCTGACTGTTACCAGTGTTTCCAGGTGGAGCCGGACCCCCAGTGACCCTGACCAGAACAAAGTGGTTTGTGGAAATGAATGAATGAAAATACATTTAAAAATGAATAACAATATGAGCAAGCATCACCATTCACAGAACATTGACACTGGGGACCTATAAGGATGTTATCCTCTGGTACTGGACTCACATTGACCTTGGTCAGGATCAAGTGGTTTGTAAAAATGTATGAATAAGTGAGTCAATGAATAATAATATCAATAAATAATAATAATAAGAATTTTTTAGGATGGAATCCCAAGAACCTGGATTAAGATTTTCTATTATTTTCACTTACCTATTTATCCTGGTCAGCGTTGTGGAGGGTCCAGTGTCACACTTACGCATTCAACTCATGTAGATCTCAGCCTGGCCAAACAACACACTGTACATTTTGGAAGCTGAAGGAAAACTGAAGGACACAGAGTAAACCCAGATGAAAATTACGGATCATTCAGAATGTTTACAGACGGGAATAGAACCCAGATCCTACGTTGCTGTGTGGCACCTAATTTATAAGCCACCCTATATGTTCTGCCCTACATGTGGTTAATAACCACTTCTGGTTAGGGTCACAGCTCCCGAAGCCTGAGGAACATCCAGTCCATCTTCTGGCATGTTTTTGGAGATGGCAGATAACCAGAATACCTCTCTGAGATGCATGTGAGGACATGAGAAACTCCTCCAGCAAGTGGAGGCGAGGATCGAACCTGTACGCTCATACCAGCTGTGCCATGGTGCCCCTCTATATGAGGCGTGATGGAATGAAAACAGTTGGTATCGAACCATTTGGGCATTTTGTTTAATTAAAGTGGTTAATTAGAAAACGCACGCAGATCGGCATCCGGCGCGCCCGGCGTGTGGGTGCAACACTGTGTTGGCGTGTGGGCAGTGTGATCACATGAACACATGAGCGTTGGCATTGCACACGTGCAAGCTGCGGCTAACCCAGTGTACTAGCATCACTGCTGGAATGAGGAAGTGTCTTGACCTTGACGGCGCCGGGCTCGACATCAGGTGCGGTAAACGCGTCGTCTTTCACGGTGGCTGTGCTTCACGACCAGAACCAGCCCCCCCCCCCCCCCCCAGCGTGCAGTGTTTTCTGTGCTGATTAATGAGCATGTCAGTGTCAGAGCGTGGCAGTGACGTGCCAGCGCTCACGAGGCCGGGCGAGAACGGCGGTGGATGGCAGTGATTGGGAGGGGGGTGAGAATAAGAAAGTAGATTGAAGAGAAGAATGAGACGGGACAGGCGAGGAATGAAAGTCTAGCTGAGGTGGATACAAGAGAAATGAAAAGCACGATGGAGGGAATCAAAGCCGTGTGTGTGTAATGTGTGTGTGTGTGTGTGTGTGTGTGTGTGTGTGTAATGTGTGTGGGGGGTGAGATGAGGAGAATGAAAGCTCAGGAATGAGTCGAGAGAGAAATCTCGAACGCGAGCGAACCAGGAGAACGAAAGCGATATGGAGAAGCAAAGAGAGTGAGATTTATGTTCCTCATCTATTTACTAAAAGATGCATTCTGGGTAATTCGGACCGGCTGGAAATGGTTTTCCAGCTTTTCATTACGTCCCCTGAGCTCCCACCTGTGTCTCCGGAGCTCTTCCTGTTAAAGCAGCGACTTGCATTCGCTCGCGTTCGGCTGGGTTCGCTGCTCTGCTCGTTTCGGGTTTAGTGATACAGCCTGCATGGCCGGAAGTATGCGGACACCTAATCCTCAGCTTGTTAGACATCCAGTTCCAAAATCAAGGGTGTTAATATGAAGTTGGGCTCTTGATTTGCGGCTATAACAGCCTCCACTCCACCAAGTTATCATTTATTTTGAAGTACTGGTGCGCCACTTTTATGGCGGCTTCTATACTAATTGCCACTTATTTATACGACTGTCAGTTCTTTGTACGTATCACACCAAATGTACATTTAATCCGACTGTGTGGTTTCAGTTCTGAGCAGTGTGGACGTTTGGGATTTTTCGCCTGTCAGGGTTCTGTACAGACCACCGAAGTGTGGTAACTTTATGACCATCGTTCTGCACACAGGGACACAGCAATGCCGAATTAGGACAAAGCCTCGTCCAAACGGTGGCTGCACACACCCTAGTTTATAATTAATTGTATATAATTGATTGTGTACACCTGTTTGTTAGTTTGTTTATTATGTTTTTAACGTCATGTTTTACACTTTGCTTACATTCATGACAGGAAACGGTAGTTACTCATTACACAAGGTTCATCAATTCACAAGTTTAATATCAAACACAGTCTTGGACAATTTAGTATCTCCAATTTATCTCACTTGCACGTCTTTGGACTGTAGGAGGAAACCGGAGCACCCGGCGTAAACCCACGCAGACACAGGGAGAACATGCCAACTCCACACAGAAAGGATTCGGACCGCCCCACCTGGGGATCGAACCCAGGACCTTCTTGCTGTGAGGCGACAGTTCTACCCACTTAGCCACCGTGCCACCTGTGTACACCTGTTAGAACTAAATAGGGTTGAAATACCTGTACATAATAACTTAGAGAAGTGTCCGTATACTTTTGGTAGTGTAATGGATATACAAAAACCCTATGAGCACAAAAAATCATGCAGAAGGGGTATAGGTTATTTTAGACCTGCCCTGTTGCCAGTGTTTCCAGGTGGAGCTGGACCCCCAGTGACCCTGACCAGAATAAAGTGGTTTGTGAAAATGAATGAATGAATATACTGTATATATATAAAATAAATAAATACGTATATGGGCATCATGGTGGCACAGAACATTGTTATCCTCTGGCAGTGGATTCACATTGACCTTGGTCAGACAAAAAAACTTAAACCAACACGAATCCATCCTACTGAGACCAGTTAGAACCAGCCAGTTCTAACCAAAGCAATAGGAGAACTCAGTACTGGGACTCTAAACCTAACCCTGCCATCCTGAGTGTAGAAACGGTGCCAGTCAGGATTAGCTGAGGGGTCAAACCATTACCCATGGTTCACTGCACACGGAGATGGTGCTGTGGAAGCTGCTCGGTTGTTTCCTCTTGTGTTTAGAGAAGCCATCAGGAATCACAAATAAACAGTGTTGGTGCCACATAGGTTCAGGGATCCTAGGTGTGACTCTAGTTTTTTTGGCAATGACACTTCAGATCGGCATCATGCGCTATATTTAGAGAAGAGGCGCCTGTGCAGGAAGCACGGACAAGACACGTGTAAAGAAGGCGTGGACAGCGGCGTGCTCTCCTTGGATGCAAATCTGGAGTCTGTGAACAGCGGAAGACAAATTGGATACGCTAAATCGGGAGGAAAATGCATAAAAAAAGGGCACGAATTCACAGACATACATAGATCAGGGATAACATTAAGACCACCTTCCTAATATCGTGTTGGTCCATCTTTTGCTGCCAAAACAGCCCTGACCTGTCGAGGCATGGACTCCACTAAACCCCTGAAGGTGTGCTGTGGTATCTGGCACCAAGATGTCAGCAGCAGATCCTCTTTTTTTTTTTTTTTGCATTTTTTGCATTTTGCTCTTCATTTTTCCTCCTGATTTAGCGTATCCAATTTATTCCGCTGCTGACAGACTCCAGATTTGCATCCAAGGGGAGCACGCCGCTGCCCACGGGGGCAGAACGGGGTTTTGTTAGACCATGAAGGTAACTTGGGGCTGGTTGGTAAATTTTTGGCTTTGTAGGCGAGCATCAGTGGTTTAAACTGAATGAATATTATGAAGTCGCTCAATATTATTACCATTTAATTTTAAAATGGGGCGTCCGAGAAGCTCATGGTCGGGCGTCCGAATACTTTTGGCCATACAGTGTACATGGGGTTTAAGAGAACGTGCAAGTCTGTGCTTTGTGTGGATCCATATGGTGAGTTTTGAGCTGTCTGGGTGTACGCAGTGCAAACCTGTGAACCGCGACACCCAGTTCAGAGAAAACCTGTGAAGCTTAATTCAAAACATCCCAGAACTTGTTTATTTAGGAATAGGTGATTATTTATTGTAAACTACTGGTGCACCACTTCACTCCTATACGATGTGTATCACACCTAGCGAACATTTAATCCGACTGTGTGGTGTCAGTTGTGAGGGGGCGTGGACGTACAGCGGCGTCATCCGATATTACAGCGATTTAATCCACCGCTGCAGGGGCGACTCGGTGGCTCGGTGGGTAGCACTGTCACCTCACTGTAAGAAGGTCCTGGGTTTGACAGCTCAGTGGTTAAGGTACTGGACTAGTAATCAGAAGGTTGCCGGTTCAATCCCTGCCACCACCAAGTTGCCACTGTTGGGTCCCTGAGCAAGATCCTTAACCCTCATTTGCTTAAAATTGTGTTCAGTCATAATTGTAAGTCGCTCTGGATAAAAGCGTCTGCTAAATGCTGAAAATGTAAATGTACATTTGATTCCCTGGTGGAGCAGGTCGGGTCCTGTCTGTGTGGACTTTGCATGTTCTCCCCAAGTCTGTGTGGGTCTCCTCCGGGCGCTCCGGTTTCCTCCCGCAGTACAAAGACGTGCAGTCAGGTGAACTGGAGATACAAAATTGTCCACGACTGTGTTTGATATTAAAGATTTAAATTAGAATGGAACCAAAGTGTGTAAAACATGACGTTAAATCCTAATGAACTAATAAATAAATCCAACGCTGCAGCAACAGTTTCTTTCGCTGCATTTTCTCAACGCTGGTGAGATATGAGACGTTTAAGTGACGCACCATCAGGCGAACGTTCCAGCCCGAGAGCCCCGATCAATAGTCATAACGGGCGGACATTGTTTACGCCACACACCAGACGTTTTGTTGCTGCCTGACTCCCGATCCCCATCCTGTGTGCCGCACCGCGTGTAATTACACCACTGAAATGCTCTAATTGGCTTATGAATTACAGACGGAGCTCGGCCGCACCCTCGTGAGACTCTATTCCCACCGACATCAAAGCAACGATGTCTTACAAGATGCGTCAGACAACCAGACTCGCTGTGAGGACGGATTAGGTTCTAGTGCTTCTGTAAACGGATCCTAATCCAGGGATGAGACCCTCATCCTTACCTAGGAATTATATGCAACTTGGCAGCAACAGTTTAGGGAAGGTCCTGCCCTGTTCCAGCATGACTCCACCCTCTGTGCACAAAGTGAGCTCTAAAAATACATGAAGGAATGAACTGGAACACCAACGTCAGCACCCAGTCACACAAATGCTGTCATCTTATGACCGAATGGGCACAAATTCCCATACACAGACACGTGTCTGTTTTTTTCCCGTTTTATTTATGCATTGTCTCCCAATTTAGTGTATTCAGTTTGTCTTCCGCTCCTGGTAGATCCCTGATTGCAGTCGAGGTGGGTATATTGCTGCTCACACCTCCTCCGACCCACGTACAGCCCTTACCGGAACCCTTTTTCAACCATGCATTCTGCACAGGCGCCTCTCTATCTGCTAATCAGGGTCCTTACACAGCGTTTGAAGACCCCACCCACATAGTCCGGTCATCCCGCCCTAGCAGAGACGTGTCTGCTGCAGGCTGCCAATTATGCCCGCTAGATGGCGCCCAGGAGTTCACAATCTCAGCGCTGGTGTGCTAGCGGAATATCCCGCCGTGCCACCTGGGCATCGGCTGTTTTTCTAACAAAAAAAATCACACAGAGGTTTTGAAGTGATGTCGCAACCAGCTCATGCCCAGGCGTCCGAATACTTTTGCCCGTACAGCGCAGAAGGCTTTCTGATCACATTTTCTGATCCATCTCAGCTGGATGCATACAGTCTTTTTCT
Source organism: Trichomycterus rosablanca (assembly GCF_030014385.1). Lineage (NCBI taxonomy): Eukaryota > Metazoa > Chordata > Actinopteri > Siluriformes > Trichomycteridae > Trichomycterus > Trichomycterus rosablanca. The sequence continues at coordinate 2,457,579 of NC_085989.1, read as the reverse complement.
CTTCTATTCTTGGAAGCACAAATGCCACCGTTTCATCCTCGCTGCTTTGATGCCGAACACAAACACAACTGGACCTGGAGAGCAACAGGTCACCACACATCTCAGCACGAGCAGCGGAGACGCCAAATGCCACGTTTATTTTAATCCTGGTTTATAGAGACATGAAGTGAGAGTGTTTTAGGGTAAGTGCTAACAATGGAGAGATAGCACACACCCACCAGGAGCAGACGACATTGGCAAGACGTCAAGGATCACTTTTTAATACAGTATGACCTACAGTAGTAGTCATGGTGTGATCTACACAAACCCTACAGTCCCAAAGGTTAAATTAATATGACCGTATTACTGTTACTGTGACGTACAGTTCAAGCAGTTGAGGGTTAAGGGCCGTGCTCAAGGGCACAAAAGTGACAACTGGGCAGTAGTGGGGCTTGAACTGGCAACCTTTTTGGTTACAATTCACCTCATTCGCACGTCTTTGGACTGTGGAAGGAAACCGGAGCTCCCGGAGGAAACGTGGACATGGGGAGAACATGCAGACAGGACCCGGACCGCTCTACGTGGGAATCGAACCCAGGACCTTCTTGCTGTGAGGCGACAGTGCTACCCACCAAGCCATCGTGCCATGATACATGTTGCTTATTAGCGTTTTGATTATAATTGATCAAACAATGATCCTGTGTTTAAGTGGTTAAGGCGGAGTGGGCGCTGAGGTGGCGCGGCGCTCTATTCTGCCAGCCCATCAAATGTGCTATCAGCCGGCCGGGCGCCAACACAGACATGATCGGCTGTGTCTGCCTAAGCCCCGGGATGGATTGGTGTCCAGTGTGTAACAGGTGGAATAAATCAACTATCTCAACTATATCAAGGACATCATGTGCTCCCAACTTTGCAGCAACAGTTTAGGGAAGGACCCTGTGTACAAAGCAAGCTTTATAAAGATGTAACGAAACTCCAGTGTCCTGCACAGAGTCCTGATCTTAGATGAATGAACCATGCGAATGGGCACAAATTCCCATACACAGACACGTTTTAAAGTCTCACAAGCTCATGGCCAGGTGTCCGCATACTTTTGGCCATATAGTGTATGAAAAACATACTGAAATGCTGTAAAGTAAGAGCAGCGTGTTACCCCCCTCGGTTAGTTTTGTGCCTGAGGGAGAGCGGTCTGATATATCGACTCCTCTCAGATAATCACCGGGTCTGGCTGTAATTAAATCCCTGCACTTATGGATTTTTGGGCTGATAGCTGAGAAGAGCCGCTGGTGTCTCGACTCTGAGGGTACAGTGAGGGTATCGTTTATTTTTTTTAACATGGCACTGAGATTGCACCCACCCGGCTGTATTAGAGAATTAGAGGATTTTATTTAACACACACACACACACACACACACACACACACACACACACACAGAATGCTTCATCATTTTCTCACACACTTACACTTCCTCTCTCTCTTTTTCTCTCTTGTTCTCTCACATTTCTACCATCGCTGTGTGTGTGTGTGTGTGTGTGTGATATCGATAGAAAGTTTGATTATCACCAGCAAAGAAACCTCACTTCAGATCCTGCAGTTCTAATCATCACATCACTGCTCACATCCAAACGTTTATACACTATATGTATGAAAGTATTAAGACACTACTTCTAATTACAGAATTCATGTGTTTCTGCCTGTAATAAATCAGTTATATAAAGGAAATTATATGCTTTTAACATCAAGAGTTTAGGGAAGGCCCTTTTCTTTTCCAACATGAGCAGCATCTATAAAGCCCCATTGAACAGCTTTGGAATGAACTGGAACATCAACTGAGACTTTTTTAAGCACCCTTAGTCCCCAAACTAAGATAGATTATGTTATCTTATTACTGAATGGGCACAAATTCCCACAGACCTACTTCTAATCTTGTGAGAAGGCTGTTGTTCTAGCTGACAAGATTTTAATAGCATTTGTTTTTGAAATGGGACGTCCAGCAAGCTCACGATCAGGCGTCCAAATACTTTTGGTACCTACATATACTGTAGGTACAGATGAGTGACGAATTAAAGTAAAAATCGGAATAAAATATGAATATAATGGAGGAACATACTGAGGTATCGTACGATATCATCAAACACTGAACATGCTACCAGGATGTGTGGGATGCATCGGAATGCTGATCACATCTGTTCACCTTAAACACCTCAGAGTGCACGATGGGAGGAGAATAGAACTTCTAGCAAAAATATAAAAGCAACAGTACTGTGAGATAAGAAGGTTCATATCTCCAGTTCCTAATAAATGAGCCAGTGAGATAAAATTTTATTTGAAAATCCCAACAACACTGCTGCACCTGCTACACTCATATCAGTACAGCACACACTGTCATTACCATGTCATTAAGGTTAGTGTCACTGCAGTGCTGAGAACGATCCACCACCCAAACACCATCTGATCAGTGGGGTCCTGTGGGGTCTCTTTAATTTATAAATGAGGTACATCAGGGACATAAAACAACAAAACAACTACAGTCAGTAATTGTATTACCACACCCACCACAACCCGGCATTATATAAATCAGCTGCTGGAAATAAACTAT